>NC_048300.1:36148530-36325727 GCF_013100865.1 Trachemys scripta elegans
GTATCAGAGGGGTAGCCGTGTTAGTCTGAATCTGTAAAAAGCAACAGAGGGTCCTGTGGCACCTTTGAGACTAACAGAAGTACTGGGAGCATAAGCTTTCGTGGGTAAGAACCTCACTTCTTCTTGCATCTGAAGAAGTGAGGTTCTTACCCACGAAAGCTTATGCTCCCAGTACTTCTGTTAGTCTCAAAGGTGCCACAGGACCCTCTGTTGCTTTTTACAGATTCAGACTAACACGGCTACCCCTCTGATACCAGACACCTATAGTTCTAACTGGAGAACTGAAACTACTAGCCATTCCAGAGGTTGTTATGAAATGTAGAGGTTGAGTATGCACTTTCCAAAGGTATTAGTTAAATAACTTGCCTGCCGAGTGGCTACTAATCTATTTTTCATGAACGTAAAAGCTATAAGAAGAGAATGTTTAAAAAAAATCTATTTGTCATACTACTGTATGACCACAATTCCCATTGTGTTAAGTGTCCCCTAAAGTCATCCGTATACTTTGATTCAGATTGATAGCTCCATGGTCTGGCATTTTTATTTTAACTTTCATGTTGGTTCTTTGCTCACTCATCCTCTTTATGTAACTTCAGTAGTTTCCTGTGAATAGACTTTGACTTTTTTTTTTTTTTTTCTTTTAAACTTTGAGTTTCTCAAACTACTTCTGTTGGAAATAGTCCTCAGGAGTCCCGCATTCTGTTATTTTCTTATTTATTTGTATTTTTTATTTCAAACCACTCTTACCAGATAGAGCTAACTCTGTCCCTAATTCAGCAGGAGAGCTGTAGAAATATGTAAGACATAGCAGATATCTATGATTGCTGCAGGCATTCAGGCCCAGAAAAAATATCCAACTCAGGTATTTGGAACTGCAAGATGATTTAAATTGGGTGGGGAGAGCCAAGCAGGCCTGTTCCAATAGTGAGCTTAGTATGATATCTAATGGCTGAAAATAATCTTACTTTAAGGACCCAATCCTGCAAAACCTTTAAGTTTATGAGCAGTCTTTTTGTACACAAGTAATTAATTTAAAGTGATGTGAATTGATTATTTGCATAAGAAATGGGAACTCATGTGGGATCAGTCTCTTAAATAGGATTTTATACTATATTTCCATGTTTTATCCATGGAGGAGTGTCAAAACCCTGTCATGTATTTATCCTAAATTGGAGTGATTATGGGAACTAGCTAGATCAGATTATACAGAGGTACTTACTGCATAAAACAGTGTAATCAGTTTTCTTTCTCTTATCACAACTAACTTCATGTTAACATAGCAGGCTACATGCAAAGACTTCAGTTTTTCAATTGCAAAAACCCTGTGTCCTTTCCTTTTCAAGAAAAATTAGTTAGCAAGTTGTGGCATTCAGCAATAACAGACCTTTATGGATATTTAAATATCCATTATGGATCGGAAAATATGCTTTTGTGAGATGGATTTCAAACTAAGTGTTTTCAGTGGCTTATAAATGCTGAAATGTGCTGTATTTCTAATTGACCAAACATTTGTTTTGCTCAAATTAAGGAGTCCTTTAAGTACTATTATTATAATTATTTTTAGAATGGATTGAGGCAAGAGTATGGTCATTTAAACTTTTAGAACATTAAATGTAGACTTGGCATTTTATGAATACTGTACCTTATGTCTGTGATTTTATTAGAGCATGCTACAGTGTACTCCTTGCTAAGTTAAAACAGACCATAGACAAAGCTGCTAAAGAAATTACATTCAATATCATTTTACATATCCAGAAAGACATCTATGAAAAATTTAGGTAAATATTAAATTAAATATTATAAAAAAATACTCTGAGTTTTTTGCATTAATTATTCAAATACCATCCCTTAATGTTTTATTTTTACCTTTTAGGTTTGCAGAACCTTTTTAAGTAGCTAACCAGCAGTCATCTTTGTTTAATACTTAAATAATAAAAAAACAAAACATGTCAGAGTTACTTTAGCATTGTACAGGTCAAAGTTCACTCCAGAAAAAATTGTTACTGGTGATTTTATCCATTCAGCCATAAATTTGTTTCACTTTGTGTTGTTACAGTATCTGCATGAATTGAGTCATAGGTTCTTTTAACATTGCTACTGTGTGTAATATTAATGTAGAAAAATAAAACATTCATGTACCTGCTTCTTTTAATTTGAGTATTTTTAACGTTAGAAACTATGCCAATGCACTTTTTTTTTTTTTCTTTTTAGCAATAACCTTGATATGGCGGTGGAATATATTGAGCCTTTGCTTATCTCTGGAACACAAAATCCTGATGCACCAATGACAAGTATATCTTATGTGTTTAGAAAGGTGATTGAGGAAAGACTGGAACCAGCTTTGGAAAAACGTATGTTATTTGTAGTGAAATTAAATATGCTGGTTAAATAGAAACCTTATTAAACATAATTGCATATAAAATCCTGCCTTATTCAAGAAAAATCATGTCAGTAAAGTTTGTAAAAGTGACTTTTAAAACAAAATATATTCCTTACATACCTGTCATCTTGCAGTAAGTGCCATGGCAGAGCGATTGATCAGTCAATTTGGAGTTTACAAACCTGCCACAGATCTTTTCCTTCAGTATGTGGATGCAGGAAGAGTGGATGATGCCAGATTTCTACTACAGGTAATAATATACCAGGAGAGGAATAGTAGTGTTCCAAGCTTGTCATAAGTAAATTGAGAAATTATCAAATGTCGGTGTGTGTGTTAGAGTGCAGTGTATGGAGTGTGCTGATGCTAGTGCACCTAAATTACAATGTGAATTGCAGTAGCATGGCCTGGGTAGATAGTCCCAAATTATAGACTAGTAGTTTTATGGGTGCCAGTGTGGGAAAAGAATAATGGTTTGTTTTCCTCTAATGTGAAATGCCTTGAAACAAGGGAAGGAGAACTCGTATCTCACTTGAACTCCTGTCCTAGGCAAGTGGATCTGCACGAATGCTCAGTTATATAGCAAAAAAACAATTTCCCTTTGATCTCTCTAATTTCTGTAATACTTTAAATACCGTGCATCTCTATAGCTACACAGTTTGCAAACAAAAAGTGGGCAATGTTTCCTTTTTAAGTGCAGTATCTCACTTGAATACTCAAATATTCTGTATGCTTTATTCAAGGTTTATTAAGAGCTGAATTTGCTTTCTATTCACTTGTGCGTCACAGACGCATTAAATGACAAATGCAGGTCTCTGTGGCCTACAGTCTCAGTTAAATTAGCAATCTTCAGCAAATGAGACAACTGCATTCATGCCATTTTAACAGTGCTAAATATAAAGCTGAGCCAAATGCAGAAAGAACTGTGGGTGATAAGAGCTGCCACTGGCAGTATACACAAACAGGCTCAGACAGGGAGTCTCTTCCCAGCAGGTGGCAGTCAAACAATCACAGTGATCCCTGCAGATTGCTGTATTTGTGTAGACTCCCTGTGTCAAATTGAGGCCTGTTACCAATTTCTGATTGTAAATAGTACTATATTCACTTAGGTTTTTACCAGCTGCTAAGTACTTTAAACAGTAAAAAGAATGGAAAACCTCCACTTTATTCATTCGCTCTTTTTTTTTAACATTCAGGAACAGTTTATTTTATTAACAGGAATGAAGATAGTGAAATTTCATCAGTGATAGTTGCTATATGATTAAACATTATTTTCACATTACACACTGTGGAAGCATCATTTTCTTTATTGTTTGCACAGATATATTGGGTATGTGGGCATTATTTTAAATTTGCATGGTCAGCTTAAAAATCACATCATAAGCAAACCTATTTCTTCACTTTTATATTAATCATAACACCCTAGATAGTGAAAATGGAAAGAATTTTAAACATCCATTTTACATTTCATTATTTAATTATTAGCATTTCTCTTGGATTGAACAATACAAATTAATTGTTAGTTTAACTTACAGGTTCCCACTCTGGATTGCAAATGCAGCAAGAGAGTGTTGATTTAAAAAAAAATTTTTTTTTTCTTTGGAATTTTTCAGAAGTCATGGGAAATACTTCCATCTGTACTTTAGGTGTAAAATCTTATTACTGCAAAATTGGAGTTTATTGTCCTGTATAATATTAGAAATAGTTTCTTGGGTTTTTGGTGATGTATCACAAAATGTTGATTGTTTTAGGGTGTTGGGGGGAGGTTAAATGTGGACATTATCAGGTAGTTTAGACCTTAAATTTAGTGTGTGAAAGAGAAAATTCTTTTTGGGGGTAGGGGAAATGTCAGTGGAAACCATTTCTATTTTTGTTTAAACACTCCCATACAATGCTGTAGCTCAAGTAGTGCACTAATATTTGGAAAGAAGGAAGTGATATTGACCAGCTTCTTTACATTATCCAAACTGTATGAAGTGCAAAAAAACCCCAACAGCATAAATGTTGAATCCTTTTCATTATAATCTAAAATGATATTAGTAACACATGTGAGGACATAATTTTTAAACATGATCTTTAAGATGTCACTGACCTCTTTTAAAAAAGTGTAGTTTTTATGGTGGTACAACATAAATTATATGCTGTGAGAAGCTTTTTATTGTAACTTTTACATGTACCATTTTGCAAGTGAAGGTGTTCCTCACCTTTTTAAAAAAATATAAAACATTTGAAAAAGACAGATATTTGTGTTGATATCTTAGCCTGTGAAGGGGATATGCAAGATATGCAAATATATTCCTTTTGTATACTATGTTCTATTCCTCTTAAAAGAACTGAGTTCCCAGAGTGACAGTAGGTGAGGATGGCAAGTACCAGTAGCAATAATATTGTAAGTTTCCCCACAGAATGCTTTTACACTGTCATCATAAAGCAAATATTTGACAGAACACTTGGGCTATATGGATTTCAACGTTCCATCAGTTTGCCTTTCCTTGATAGAATGAGGCGTCAAATAATAACCTTTTCACCTGGACCTTCAAGAACTTGTCAAACAATATTATATACATAGTATATTCTTAATGCAGTGGAGAATTATTTATTGTTCATACATGTCTAAAATATCAGTTTATATTATAAATTCATTTTATGTGTGTATATACCCTTCCCAAAGTGTTTTTGTTCCTACTGTGAATTTTAGTATTTGTAGTATGATTTAAATGTTATAAAAAGCAATGTATATTTTAAAACGTATAAGAATGACACTTACAATGAGCGTAAACTAAAATATTGTCTTGCATATTTGATTTTACTATAGTTTCTAAGATGGGATAGACACTTGATTTATCTGGTCTGTCACATAAACTTTTTTTAAGTTTAACTTTTGTCTCTCAAGCACTGGCTGTCTGTTGCAATGAAAGCCTTTTATAAAATAGAGAGATTGAAATCAGTCCTTTTGTATGCATAAGTGTAGGTAATTATACTTTAAAGAGAACTTGCTTTGTACGTTTTAATTTTTATAAAGAAACGAGCAGTTATCTCCCTGACACCTTATTAAATGTATAATTAACCTTATGATCCCTAGCTCACTTGTGAATGCTTGGCAGTATAATTGGAGAGGAACAGTGTTTCTTTTTCCCCCCCCCCTTTCTTTTGCAGACCTAAGCCTCATTTCTGTGGGATGTTAAGGCATTTAATTTTTTCTCCCTTTTCTTTTAAACAAACTTCATACTTACCATGCCAAGGACAGCATTTACAAAAGCTTGGCATGGCATGCACTTGTTTTCATTTTGGGGGTATTTTTTAATTAATGGTCTTTTATTAGGCCTTACTGCTAGCTAATGATATATTACTGTATTATTGTGAACCTTTTTCATGGGAAATGTTCACCTTAGCTGGTTTGTTTATCAAGAAGCTACACTCACTTATGCTGTTTTAATTTTTCCTTTCTTTTTTTTTTTTTTAAAGAGGTGTGGTGGAATAGCTGAACAAAAGGGAATTCTGTTGGCTTTCATTGCTAAAACTTCACAAAAAAAAGGACAGGTATATTTGCATGAATGTAATTAAATATATTATCAGCATTCTTATTTAATCAGTCCTGGATAACAACTTTTGGATGAGTTTGGAATTTAGAACACTTTGTATATTAATGTGTCGCAAGAAGGTTTGTCAGCCCAGCAAGAAAGTTGAGCCAAAGCATACTAACAAGGTTAATTACTGTGGTGTTCAAAGCTAGCTTTGATCAGACATTGCTTTTTCTTTTTCCCATCCAAAATATCAACAGTTTTAACATTAACTTCAGAGTACATCATTAATCTATAGAACTCGCATTAGGAACCCAATTTATTTTATTGTGAATACTAAATGTGCCTGGGTGTTTACAGAATACTATAATTCTGTTTCTTTTTTAGTTCAACAATTCCTCTGTTCTCAATATGTAATAGTGAGTCCAAACTTCACACATTTTTATGCAACTTCCTCTTACTCAGTCCAGTGTAACTGTCTGTTTTCTGTACTACAGTAAGCATGCACATATTTTCCAATGTGAAAATTTGAGCTTATTTGTTAGCTGCATTGTAAGATCATAAACCAGTTAGCCAGGCCAATCACTGTATAATGAGGTTTGCATTAGAGGGCACATTTCAAATTAGGGCATATCAGTTTTATGCACATATATACATGGTTTGCGTATGTGTGCAGGTTCTTGCTTACACCCTGATTCTACATAATTTGAAATCCTTCACATATTAAAAAAAGTGAGGAAAGAAATTACTTCTTTGTTTTTAGATATAGATTTTATTTAATTTGTATCATTATTTTGTACTTGCAGGGCAAGAGTTTCAAAAATTAGAAACTAAAGTTAGTTTCTTTAAATTCATATTTAGGTAGCTTAATTAATGGCCTGATTTAAAAAAGTGGGGGGAGGGGAATTGACCCTTGTTCTTGTACTAGGGCCAATGGGAGCTGATGGTTGCTCTGCATTTTTGAACATGAGGGAGTGAAATCCCGGCTCCATCAAAGGCATTGGCAACAGTCCCACTGACTTGAAAAGCCTAATAATGGATTTGGGAAACTATTTTTAATATTTTGTCCCCGGTTTTTCATGTTGCATGTGAAATAGTGAAAAGAAATGTGAAGATCAGCCGTCAAATTGAATAGTCCAGTCCTCTTATAAATTTCATCTGAAAGACTCAGCCATAATGGAAATATAAGTGCCCAAGTTAGTATAGGCCTGTTTTTTAAGACTTATTGTAAGCACTGTTTCTGTTGTTTGTATTTAATTTCCTAGGGGCAGAAAATCAAGACACTGCTAGATCTGATTCCTGACTTCACAGAAAAGGAAATTGTATACTCTTACCTCCTGAAATGTCATGGTAACTTATTACATTTGAAATGGATTTTTAGTAAGGAGCATATCTTGAGGCCTTCAGAAGGGCCATGGAAGGTCTCAAAAGCAGTTGACCCAGGAAGGTTCTGCTTTGCAGGAGGTGCAGGGTGTCCCAGACATTGAGGAGAGCCACCTAGGAGGACTTCACTTCCTCCTTATGCATTGATGTGTAGTGTACCGCAGTAGTTGTCACAGTGGCTGTGGCGAATGGCATGGATAGGAGAGTGGCTAGTGGATCCCTGGCCAGAACTTTTCAGGGGAAGTGGCAGATACTGCAGTAGTATTGTTTCCATGGCCTGAAAGGGAAGATAACTTTTGCCTTAACTCCAGCAACATTTTGCAACACTTTAGTGATCTCATTAGTCCTGTTGTGAACACACCAGGAACACAGTGAATATTGTTTTATATCTCTAAAACTTGTATTTATGGGTGCTAAAGTCCGGCTCTTATTTGGCCACTTATTTGGATGCCTGACTGCAGCATATCCAAAGTTGAAATGCCAGGACATGCAACCCCTCTGACAGCATACAGATAGATGTACATGCCTCTGTGTCCTGAGCCTAGCTTATTGTGACACAGAGCTCCAGTTTTATTTAAAGAGAGATAATGTAATCTTCTCCATGAGTATACAGTACAGGCAAAAAGGAATAAACCTCTCGGCAAAATGCGTCAAAAATGCAAAATCAAAAGACAAACAACCACCATTCTCCCCACCAGAGCATAATATAATGTTGTTTAAAAAAATCAGAAAACCTTTATTGAGAGGAACTGTAGAGGTTCTCACACAATAAATATGCCACCTATCATTGCAACACTAGTAACCTCATATAATTCAAAACAATGCAGTCACTGACAAAACAAACCCCCCAATGATTCTTCAATTCAGTGGCTTCCTTCACTGTTTAGTAGACCTTATCATATCGCCATCCAGAACTCTGCTGCTTTCTGTTCACTGAAGGTCACCTAACTCTGGCAAGAAACCAATGAAAATAAGCTCCATAAGTGAATGACCATGTACTTGAAAATTCCCCACTCTTTGTCTTATGAGGTGGTATTCCAGGAATAGACAGCAAATGTGTTTTTGACCAACCTAAACTGCTGTCACCTATACATAAGGGAAGAGCCAAAAATAACGGTCCCATAACCAGCACCATAGTTCTTGGAAACTAATGGGTAGCCACTACAGAGTTTGAAGCAAAGATGTTCTGTAACCTGCCTTGCTCTGAAGGTAGCATTCTAAATCAGCATTGTGAGGTTTTTTGTTTTTTTTAAACAACTATTCCCTGTCCTGTTTGCCCAAATAAAAATCCCATCAGATAGTGAACTTGGTACTGCTATCTGTTTGTCTTCCTTTAGAACTTCATGTAGTTGCCTAGTTCCATGTTTACCAGTTTTAGCAGATTCCTGGTACACTTCCCCATCTGATCTACTAGATATCTATTGGGACTTTAGGGGTGAGGGGAAGGGAGAAGTGTGGGTGCACATGCCCTCTCCCCAAATACATATAAATGTATATGTTAAGGGCTATTATAAAGAGGACAGTGATCATTCATTTCAGCTGGAAGACTGTCTTTGCAAATGCAAGGACTAGAAACATGACTTTAAAAAAAAAAAAAAAAGAAAGCTTAGATTCTTCAAATTTGTGCAGCATCCTTAAAAAAAATAGCAATAGTTTAGCCAGTTTTGCAGTCACATAATTTTGTTATAAATGAGGTCGTCTTCTAAGCTAACACAGAATTACCTACAAAAGCCAGGGGAGGTTCTTTTGGCATGAATATGGCAGCTAAATCTCACTTCTAAGTGTTCAAAGATTTTTTTAACAGATAAGTCACGTCCAGTTGGTGAGTTCTTACAAGTAATCTAGAAGATCTGAATTCTTTGTCCTACTAAATGTCCTTTTTTGATTGTCTGGGTCTCTCCCTTTCTTTTTAGGGACCCTTTTCACAAATCATTCTACAGAAGGTGGTTCAGTCTTTGCTGAATTTGACCTTATATTATTGACAGCCTCTAGTCTTCCCTGAATCCGAATTGCTCATCCATCTGTAGGCAGCCTTGTGAAATTCTATTCATCCAGAGTAATTGTTTGTTGGGCAAATAAAATATCATTAGTTTTCTGTTACTGTCAGTCATCATGATAAATTGTAGGCAAGTCAATTTTGTACTAAGGCGAATACTTTCCTGAGAGTTTTGCAAGCTTGTGGTAGGAACACAGACCACCTCTTCCCACAGAGGAATTATTTTCTATTCTGAAAGGAAAGTGAGGATTGACTATTGCAGACATCTCCAACTATGAACAAGTAAGGGGGCGTTCACTTTTGTTTTTATCTGAAATGTTATCCTCCTCTGGGACTGGATTCTTGCATGTGACAAAAAAATTCCTTCAAACTGCTTTTCTTTCAAGAATGGAGAATTATCAAGTGAAATCTCAGTTGTGTGGTCCATTGAACATAATCCAGGTGTTAGATCTTTCTCATTTTTGTTTTTCATACAATAGATACTTCTAGTTTAAAGAAATGGGAAGTTAACAATTCTATTATACTTTCATTAAACCTTCACATTGTGCAGGTTCTGTAGCCTCCCACATTGAAAAAGAAGTTCACCCACTCACCAGGTGTGAGTGGGAAGCTTTTCCCTGGTGAATGTAGGGTCTAAACTATCAGATTCTACAGAATTTAAGCTTTCTTTTTTTTTTTTTAATGAAGTTTGTAACGTTCATGATTTTTAAGATAACTACCAAAGGTGAACAAAATATTAACCAATACAACAAGGTCTTCCTAAGCCTACAGAAAGGCCAACTCCAGTTCTTCTGCTGCTTCTGTGTTCGCCAACCAGCAGCAAAATTAACATAACAGGAAAGTTTTACTGCTGTTAGAACCCTGTTGGCAGCAGCAGAACTGTCAAGGATCATTTCAACTTCATGCTGCCTGGGGAAAGCTTTGGATAGTAGCAAAGTTAATCATGGTCAGGAGGAGGGGGGTGGACCCAAAGGTGTAGGTTGCTGAAGGAACAAATGAGCAGAGACCACTTTCTTTCTGCTTCTACTTCTACTTTGGAAGGAAGAGAAATAAAGCTATTTCCTTCCAGTAGCAAGAGGTGAGAGGAGTTTCATGTATGTGAGAAATCTATTAGCTAGAGGCTGATACAGATGATGAGCCATGTATTCTATATCTAGAGAAACATTGGCAATCTCCAAAACAATTAAGCTTTAAATCAGTCTCTCTTTCTTAAAGGTTAATATCTCAAGAAGAGCTTTGCTCCTGGTTGATAAGATGGAATGGACCTACTTTGAAACATTAAAAGGAAAAACCTGTTTGGAAAAAATGTAGAGAAATGTATTGGGGATATTCTGGAATGGGAGTGTTCTAGCAGGTTTTCTAAAAGGGTCTGTATTCTCCTTTCACTAGCATCACATATAGTGTGTGTTGGTGTATCATTCCCTTCTAATGACTGGCCCACAGAAGAAAAGCATTCTGGTGACAGCTAATGGAGAGTCTCCTTTAGTTAGAGCTGTGGAGGCCTGTATCTTTGGAGCTGAAGATCCTGGAGTTTATCCCTCATTGCAGATGTACAGTTTTAACATCTGAAAGTGATGTGATGCCCATGTGAATACAAATTTGTTGTGCATTTTGTGTAAAAGGGATTTCCAAGTAGGTAACTTTCAAAGTGAGCAACAAGCTCAGCACAGAGTTTTGGATCATGCCATGATTATTTGAAAGGGAAAATGAGTCTGCAATGCACAGACCTAGGATTCACTGATCTGAACCTGCAATACAGTTGGTCTCTATCATTCACTCCAATAAGAGGCCATTGTCTCTACGGCTACATCTATGCTATGCTGGTATAATTGCCAGCTTGTGTAGACATGCACTGGCTGTCCTCAAGCTAGCATGCTAAACATAGTGTAGCCGAGATAGCATGAGCAGTGGCGGTATGCGCTAGCTGTACTGAGTACGCACCCACAGGGTTCAGGTGGGTTTGTAAGCAGGACGGCCATATTACTCTGGCTACGCTACTATTTTTAGCATGCCAGCTCGAGGAGAGCTAGCATGGGTATGCCTACCCAAGCTGGGAATCGCACCCTTTAGCGTATAGTGTAGACGTAGCCTAAACATCTCAAGTCTTAGAATGTTTTCCTTCTCAATGTGCAGCTCCTATCTCTGTCTAGCAAACGCCAAAGGAATCTGTCATCCAGCCTCATTGCAAAAGAGAAAAGAAAATTGCTTTGTGGACTGGATTTGTTTTTTTTATCAGTATTGTGATGGTCAAACTGGCCTTAAGAGATAAAGGAAACTAGAAGTCTATTTGTCATGAAGTGTACAGCTGAAGAGAAACTGTTAAGACATCTGCTGTAACTTTTATTTTTTTCCCTTAGCATTAGACAAAGACGTTTTTTCTGCAAAAATGCTGTTTAAGAAAATGAAGGCCGAGAATATTCACACAGATGAGATATTTCTAAAACGTTTGGCAGTTCTGCTGAAGAATGCAGGAGAGGCTGTCCCGTTCACTGAACCCCCGGTGAGTGTTTTTTCTGATTAAAAAGCAATAGCTCTGCAGAGTTGTATATGTTCCATGTTAATAAAAGAAGTTGCATACTTAAATACATAGGGATTCTATGTCCATGGAGAACCCTCAAAGGAGTCAATGTATGAAGTGCTGAGTTTTGTAGGTGCAGTATTAATTTTGCATTGGGTTTGATTTATGGGAGACGAGAACCTTCTGAGGCTTTTTGTATTTAAAGTACAGGATCCTTATCGGCACTCATCTACAGGTGTGAGTTTATCAAATATCCTTGGGGCATTTACCTCAGTGTTTCAACTTAAAATGATTTTTAGAATGTGTATTGTAATAACAATTAAAGGATTTTAGTGTCTGGTAATTGCTTGTTTTATTTCTAATGTACGTTATTTTACATTGCAATAATACGATGGGATTTTAAAGCTGTAGAATTAATTTTCCCATTGTAGCTTGACTCTTACTGGTTTTACTAATAAAAATACATAGCTTTGCCCCTTTATAAATGCCCCTTTCCTGAGAGCAACAGATGCATGAAACTGTTTTGGGGAGAGTGAAAATATGTTTCCTCCAGTGCATTCGTTTGGCGTAGAGTCTACAGCAGGGGTGGGGAACCTTTTTTCTATCACGGGCCATTGACCCACAGTAAAAACCACACACAGCCCCGCGGGAGGGAGTGGGGGATGCCGAGGCTGGGGCTTCCCACCCACAGCAGGGCGAGCTGGCACTCGTGTTTCCAGCCCTGCGGGTGGGAGGCGAGTCTTGAGGCTTCCCACCCACAGCAGGGCAAGCCAGCGCTTGTGGCTCCAACTCCACGGGAGGGGAGCGCCGAAGTCCGGGGCTTGCCACCTGTGGTGAGGCAAACCAGTGCTTGCGGCTCCAGCCCCGTAGGAGGGAACCCAGGCTCAGGGCTTCCGGCCTACAGTGTCCGAGACTCACTGTGGGCTGAATAAAATTAAGCAATGGGCTGGATCCGGCCCGTGGGCCGTAGGTTCCCCACTTGTGGTCTACAAATACCAGGGTCTGAAGAGTTAAGATGCTTTCCTTCCCTTGATCTATACTTCTTATAGTTCATATTTTTTATTAGTTGCCGTTTCCAGCCATTTTGATTTTTTTAAATCAATGTTTTCTGCCTTTTTTCTAAGCCTTTGTTGCATATAATTTTTCTTTACAGTACGTATTAATAAGAAACTGTTCTCTCCTTCCTTTTTCAGTTTTGTAAATTGGATTAAAGGCTAAATATTGCCTCGAGATACTTGCACTAAACTGCCGTAGAGGTTCAAAGGAAGATGTGCATTTTCTAGGAGCAGTTTTATGCAGCTTACTGTAGTTTAAACCTTATTTTGGGGTTCTTTAGTTTAATTTTAACACATGATATCACTTAATACCTTTTTTTAACCTCCCTACTAGCAGTGAAGATGGGGTTTTTTTCCCCTAAGCTAATGGAATTCCTACTTCAATGTTTAATGGTCCTCCACTCCATTTTCTTATTTCTTTTCTTATTTAATATGACTTGATGTTTCTGAGATGCTTCCTTTATTTTATTTATTTATTCTCAAACACACAATTGCCAATTGAGGTTGGGAAATACCTTGATTTTTATATAAGTGAAAATTTTTGATGGTATTTTCTTAAGCATTTCATGCAAAATTTTCCTTTTCTCTTTTACTCAACATAAGTATTTTTCTTAAATTATTCTATAAACCTTGACATAGCATAACATATAACAATAAATAGATTTGGCTTTTCGCAGAAAGTGTGGGGTTTGATTCACTATTAGTAACTTTCAGTGCAAGCATGTTGATTTTTTTTTTGTTCTCCCTCTCCTCTATTTATAGGAGCCCTTCTCTTTCTACGTGGAGCAATTGAGGCAAAAAAGGCAAGAAATCTCATCACATGATGTATAAATATTTTCATGCTTTGGTTGTTTGTGACTATGAAAGATGTTGAATGTTTTTAATATTGTTAGAAAAAATAAAACAAAATTGAATATGTAATTACTTCAGTGTAATATAATTTACTCAAACATAGTATGCATTTTAAACCTGGCCTTCAGTGACTAAACTGTAACTGAGACATGCATTTATTAGTAGAAATACTGTTTACTCCTGTAGAGCTGCTGACTCGACAATAGAACAGTCACTTATCGCTGTCATTTTTTTATATTTGACCTGGTGAAAGTTGACTACACTCTGGCTCCTGGTTCCACTGAAGTTTACAGTAAATACCCTATATGTAACTCACGTTTCAGTATGGCTCTCATCCAGAGCCCAGGGAAATCAGTGAGCCTTTCCATTGACTTAGTGAGCTTTGCATCAGGCTTAAAAACAGCAAATTCCATGGCTCTTAAGAACCACCAGCTAGTAGCTGGAACTGCTTTTGAGGGAAATTGTCATTGTAATGTCCACTGCAGTGTGAAGCTGTACATCGAAGTTCACCAATATATTCTTGTTAGTAAATATACACTCTATACATTTGTGGAAAGGTGGAAGCTGCTTGGTAATACTTACCTATAACTGCTCTATGCTGCCTTTCCCTTCCTTTGCTGGGTCTCTGGACAATGTTCTGTGATTTGTTTATTTTTTTGTTTTTTTTAAGTCAATTTTCTTTTCAGTTAATTTGTACCTATTGTGTAGATCAAATAAAATTGCACACACTTCAGTTTTGTTTCTCCTTAAGTATGTTCTACATGCCTTAAATGTTCCTCTTCTTGCTAACCGCTTGGGTTGTAGAGGTAAAAGTGGGGTCAATATTTCTACCTCTTACGTTGGTGAATGAGTCATGTTGTGCTGCAAGCCATTTCATAACTACATGTTGCCACTGCTACTAGTCCACTTAATTCCATGCTGTGTGAAAATCAAGGACAGGGATGTCTAATATAGCAATGGAGGGGAGTGGCCGTCACTTCCAGTGCAAGGGCAGCATTGGTAACTTGCCAGAAGACTGAGGTCTGTGTTTTATTTGCATAGGTATTTGTAGCAATTTGCATATCCAAATCTCATGGTTAACAATGCAAAGTCCCAAGATGTTGAAGGTAAGCATTGTGCTGTTAGCTACTAAAGGGAAAGAAGGCATAGAGAATAAAACATACCTTTTACTGTTGTGAATAAGCAAAGAAAAACCAAACATTCCTGCCTGTGAGTAGTCCGTACGGCACAGTGTGTGTGTGTGTGTGTGTGTACAGAATGGAATCGCTCTCAATGGATGACTGATGGCATAAGGGTGAATCTTTTTTATTTTCCAAATATCACTAGCAAATACACTTCAGATAGAAAACAATACTGGTGTAAAGTAAAATACATAGTGACCTCCATATGGCCCCAGAGTTAAGGCCTGGAACTGAGAGGCTTGACATACAGGCACTGACTTACTGAGAAATCTTAGACAAGTTAATTCCACCCCCACCCCCACCCCCTCCGCCCCAGTGCCTCGGTTCTCAATTGGGCGTGATGAAGATTACACCTCTCTGAGGAAAGAGAGGATAGTATAAAGCTGAATTCATAGTATAGTTAAACATTTTGGGATCCTTGGCTGGAAGGTGCTATAGAAATGCAAGAAGAAAAAGACAATGCAAAACTACATGTATGATGGTCCTTATCCCAAGCAGTCTTTAAAAATGTAGAAGAATTATGCCATTGTTTTAAATACCCATATCGAGTTAACAAAGCACATTTGCTAACAAATAGAATTAGAGCTTCAATCTTGAAGTTGGCGTGAGATCTATTTAACCTTTGTCCATAAATATTGTAAAATGCAGATTCCCAGCGCAAGGTTTATTTGTACCATTAAAAATAATCAAGTAATAAATGAACAATCTCTCTCTGTGACTGTTAGAGAGATATAACATGATAACATCTTGCACCAAGGTTGTGCATAGCATCAGCTGATGGGGTGAGGCTACTATCGGTTAACTGCCATTTAAAATACAGACACCATTGTGCCAATGGATGAAACTGAATGTTAGATGCATTAGATTCCCCCATGGTGTTACTATAGGGCACATGATTCTAATTATATGAAGTACGAACCTTAGACAATTAAAAACAAGTAGTAATTTATGTACACCAGTATGCTCTGGAGCAGTACAAAGCAATCAGTGCATATGGGCCCATTAAGCTGTGCTTACAGCTGCTTTGCATTGCCAGAGCAGTGTAAAACCACAGTGTACACACCCCAGTTCACCTCTACATCTTGTCCTCCAAATTCCCCATTTCTTGCACATTCCCCTGTATGTGGCATGCACCAATCCCCCTCCACATGCATAGGCTTCCCTCTTCTTGAGTAGATCTGGTGCAACAGGTCTGCCCTGGGAGACCATACAGATTTGGTATTAAAGGTTTCCTTTACAGCAGAGGATGATGCAATTCAAAATTTACTGCCATCTCCTGTTGATCTCAGTGGGATCAAGACCAACACTATCTTCATTTTAAGATGCCCTTTTTCAAAAGGGCACTGCCTCCGACTATTTCCAGTGAAAATGAGGCCAGTACCCATCTGTGTTAAAGAGCAACCTGTGGCCTCAGTCCTACTGAGAACAAATGAGAGATGGTGATCTCAAAACGGCTACCTAACTGTGGGCAAAGTATGATCTCAGTCTTATTGATGATAAAGGAGAGGCAGTCATTTTGAAAGAGGGCAATTCTATGTGAAATTTTCTGAAGTACAATATTGATCAGTCTCACTGAAGAAGAAACTTACGTGAATGAAAAATAATGGGAAAGTGAACATTAATCATAAAAAATTGCTTAAATGTAGCTTATGGAAAAGGTTTTGGTGAGTTCTTAACTTTAAGAGAACTTGGAAGCGTCTGCATTAATATTTAGATTATTCAGGAGAAAAATCTGACATTGAAATTTTGTAAAGGATATATTTTTAATTAATTTTAACTCAAACTAATCAATTTAATTGTAAACTCCCAGAAAATTCATCCTATACTCAAAGCATAAATTGGGGAAGGATAAGCTGTAATGCATTATACAATTTTGGGGGAGAATAACATGCATTCTTCATGCACAGAATGGGTGAATATGTGCTTCAAGTGCAAACTGAACTTGGTTTCATTGTGGAAATGGTACTTCCATAGTTAATTTTCTTTGTTTATACTTTGAATTTACTGATGAAAGAATACTATATTGGGAAAGCGAATATGATTAAAATAAGCATTGTGTTATCCCTGGCAAGATTAATATGTTTATTGCGTGGGCAGTGTGGATTTATGATATCCTTAATTATTCATTTCCTAGACTTTAAGTGCAAAGTAATATGATAGGGAAGTAATTTTTGCAGAATTAGCTGGTTTTCTTTTTAACCAAGTTTTTTTTATTTAGGGATTCTGCAAGTAATTGTATAGTCTTTTAAGGACACGTTTGTGTTGTTTGGATGGGGAGGGGATAGATTCTGGCAACCAGATTGTGATGGATGTAGAGGGGCCTCATGTTGGAAACAGACAGAATATACAGTTCAGTACCAGACCCAGTTAGTTCTAAGTACCTGGCAGCTAGTGTTTGTGTATCATCAAGATAACTGCATTAATAGCTGAAATTTCAATCACAGCTCAATGGTTGAGTGCCTATCTGCAAGCAAGACTAAGTATTTAGTTTATCTCATTTTAAAATGGAGACATTTCTCATTTCTAAAGCTACAGTAAATGTATGTCAGTATAATATCAACATAATTGAAGACTCGGTCTGCTAGTTTGCAACCCTTTCTGTAATGCCACAGCTCTTATTTTAGAGGTCATCTTACAAATCTTCCTCAATTTCATAGTTTTGTGTTTCAGCAAGTGAAGTCAAAGCAGCATAAGTGAGGGATAGGCCTGTACATTTTGAAGTCTGGGCCACCATTTGAAGCAAATTGAACACACCCACAGAGCAAGCTGCTACACTCCCAGCTGCTGGAGCTGATGGGGAAAGTGACAGTGATGTTCATCTGCAGATAGGGATGGTGGAACCCACACTTGGCTGACAGGTCCCAGATCCTGTCTGGAATTGGACCCTCAATCAATCTGGTAGTTTAAGTCTCATGGAACGGTAAGAATCCCTTTAATTCTTTGTTCCACTGAACCAATTTTCTTTCAGCAGGGGGCTTAGGACATCTCATTGGGTAGGGTTTAGATTTAACTGGTACTAATTCTGTATTTGTATGTACAGGTCAAACATTCCCGACTTGATAGCATCACTTGGGTTGCTGTACATTGTAACATACCATTCTCTGTTTTACAATAACAACTGGAGATGGCTGGACTATGGGCCATCTGTTACCAAAGCGCATAGTTTAATGTACTCAAAGTGAGAGGTCCTCCAGCTCTGAAACTGTGTCTGCATTTGGGGTGGCTGCAGATTGGTACGGCCCAATCAGCCTATGACTGGTGGCTGCATTTTGGTGGTGAGCCAATTCAACACTTGAGAGAGTCACAGCTTGAGCGTGAGGGGAGAAAACAGTACTAGGATTTTTGTGGCATCAGTACCAGGTAGGTAGACCGAGGCCTATGTTACTCAGTCAGGGTGAGGTGGGCAGGGGGCTCTAGAGCCTCTTGAGCCACAGTAGCCCATTGCAGAACCTGGAGGCCTGAAAAGAGGGATAATTAAGAACAGGCAGGCCCAGGCCCACTACATCTGATTGTTATGAAATTTTGGTTTTCCTTCCAAGTAAACGTAGTGGGTGCAGTTAAGGACTTATTACTCAGAGGAATTTCATGTTTTTCTATCTGGTGTGGATGTGATCTTCTCAATCCAAATCAGTGTTGTGCTCGAAAGGTTCAGCTTTCCTATAGTGTGCATGAAATTACAAAGCAGTTCATCTTTGTGTTGGTTTTATGTATATATGCCTAAGAAACAACCATTTGATGCATAAAGAAATACAATTCAGAAAATTTAAATTTCTTTGCCAAATATGTGTGCATTTTTATTAGTTTTGTATATTCAAAATGAAATACCTACAAAATGATGAAATACAGAATGGCAGCCTTGCAAACTTGTCAGGTTAATTTACCAGTCCAGACATAAAACTTACTGTGTCACACTGACCATAACATTTTACTTACCCATTCAAAATAGAAAAGAATATAACTTGCCTGAGGCGACTGGGTCACTAGAATTCTGCAGGATTTTAGTACAAGTACATATACTGTAGGTGTCCATAGACCTCTTCTGCAGGGGCTCCATGGAAGACTGAGAAAAGACTGATATGAAAAGATCTGACATTGTTACTGTACAAAGCAAATTGTGAGTACATGTATCAATATGCATAATATTATACCTTGACTGGAGTTGAGATGTCTGCTAGAAAAACTGCTGTCTGAGTAGAGGAGATGACTGACAGTGACCTTCCATGCTCTAAACCACATACTCAGGGTATGCCTACACTACCCGCCGGATTGTGATAAATCCATCCCCAAGTGCTCTCCCGTCGACTCCTGTACTCCACCGCCACGAGAGGCGCAGGCAGAGTCGACGGGGGAGCAGCAGCAGTCAACTCACCGTGGTGAAGACATCACGGTAAGTCGATCTAAGTATGTCGACTTCAGCTACATTATTCACGTAGCTGAAGTTGTGTAACTTAGATCGATTTCCCCTACTCCCCCAGTGTAGACCAGGCCTTAGTGTGGTTAGATTTTAAGCCTGCTGGCAAAAAGGTTTCCCTGTAGACTAAAACTTCTAGTTTACATGTGTGTGTACCCAAGTGTGCTGTAGCTTCAGTCACCCTCTACTGAGGCATCTCTAGCTCATTGTATCTGGGGACACTCTTCAAAAGGAAGGCAGCCATCTTGACTTTATGTAAAGTAACCATCTTAAGTTTTTGTCTCTAAACTTTAACACTTAATTTGGATGAAATATCCTGCTGCATTTCTGGAACTACTTAGTGTTTTGTTAATTTATTTTTGAGCTATTTGTATTTTTCTGCCTCACCCATCCTAAGCCCACCTCACACCCCTTCCAAACACATACTCAATATTTGCATCCTAGTGTTGCCGAGAAGCTTAAAAAGCAGCAACAAAATGTGACCCAAATCTTGCCTAAGCCTCTACAGCTGGGGAGTGTTCTCTGGCTGTAGAACTTGTGCTGTTCCCCTGAACAAGGAGAAGGGCAGAATTTGGTGGAGCAGGAGATAAATACCCCATGAACTGCCTGGGAACTCTACTCTGTGACAGTTTCAGAGGGGCAGGTGTGGATGGGATGTAGGGCTACTGCATTTTTCCTCCCTTCATCTCCCCATAAAGAGGAAGCATTAAGGCTGCAGTAGTAGCCAAGAGCGACTCTGCAGCCTGGGGAGGGAAGATTTTCCCACTTCTTGTCTAAACCAGCCCAGGGATATACACATGTAATGATTTTGCTCTAAATGTGTTGCTCGTACTGAGACTTCTCTTAAAACTGTCATGACCAACGGTGAGCCTGTGTATGCAAAAAAAGGGAAACAATGGGTGGTGGGGGGAGTTCTCAGATGATGGGCCTTGCGAGAGGAAGGAAGAGAAGGGGTTTCTCTAAACTCATTTTTCATGCAGGGGCTTCTATTCCAACCCTCTAAAAACCAACCACCAGGAATGTGTGTGCAAAGTCCATTACAAAGTGACCCCTTCAGGATCCCTTAAGCTTCGGCTTAGCCTGTCAATAGTTCTTGATGTCAAAAACCACAATGCACCCTATCTTAGTGACTCCATTGAAATAATGGGGTGGTATCTGACTTTAAGAACTTCACACTTTGGTCTCATGCACAGTAAGAGAAGGTGCTGAGTTTCTCCATTAAGTATGGAAGTAAGGTCATTAAGAATTGAAGCTTGGTTTCTTCCACTCTTTGCTGTAAGTATCAAAAGCAGTGAAGAGTAAATGTGTCTATACAGCACTTAGTACAATAGGGCTCCACCTTGGCTGGTGCTGTTAGGTACAACTGTTAATTCAATGGTACTTATGTAGCCCCTATTACTGTAGCAACTCTCAATCATTAATCTATTCATCCTCCAAACAGCCCTGTGAGTGAGGACAGTATTATTATTTACAGTATTATACTGTTTTACAGATGGGTAACTGCGGGACAGGGAGAGTAAGTGACTTGCCTAAGGTCACACAGGAAATCTGTTCCAGGCTCAGCCTTTCAGATCCTATTAGAACAACACTAATAAAATACCTTATTATAGCTGCTTATCATGCTTTTGGCATTGCACATATTACAAAGCAGCTATAATAATAAGGTACAAGAAACATAACTAAGAATAGTTTTAAGGTCAGAAGCTGAGCTTGGAACACCCTTTATCTGTGCTGTTGCATGATTTATGCAGGGAATTGCTGACATTTAACTTTCTTTTTCAAGTTGTAGGGATAACAAAAATAATTTGTTTCTCAAATATATTATTGAGAATGCACATACTCTGAAAAACTAGCCGATTTAGCCTAAAATAAATAGGGTTACCCTTAGTATCTGTGGTATTGCCTTACGATTCACGATGTGTACTATGGAAAATACCTTGAATACCTCAAATACCGAGATTAGCTTAACTTTAAATCTTCAGCTATCTAAAGTAATTATCAATTTTTTAAAAATAGCACAATGGATACAGTGAAAACTCACAATATGATTAGAAATGTCTGCACACTGCCCACTCCCTTATGAGCTGTACATCTGCAAGCTTTACTTACACGAGGTTTTTTCTTTCCTTTGTGATTTTATTGACCTAGCCTATACTGCAAATATTAAAATGTTCATAGCAAGATCACTAGTAATATTTCATGTTACACCTGATTGTTACATTCCATTGTCAAAAATTAACAGCTTTAGTTTAATAGTCAAATATACATTAAGTTATTAGATGAATAAACATTAACTGGAGTTGTTCCTTTCCCTATATTTTTTTAATGACAATCATAGTCTTTGTGTCTATATTATAAATACTTCAGGGAGCACAGTATCTCATGCCTGGAAATACAATGTCTGCATTTGTATGTCTTTCTAGCAGACACCAATAACATGGTAAATTTGTCTACATTCAGCAAATGAAAACAAGGTTGAAAAACTGTGTTGTACTACTAGCTGCAGGGGGCATAAAAATTATGGTAATTTATAGCTTTACTATTGTTAGTCATGCACATTAATGTTTTCAGTGGTAATTTATCATGCTTCTGGCACTGAACATATTACAAAACAGCAATAATGCACTCTTATAATATGGAAGCATTGATGAATTCCCTATGAAATGCACAAAGCTAAATATTCATATCCTTTTATTTTATTCTATTTTCTAAAAGGACAAGTGTAAGCCATGTACATCCAAAATGTTTGACAGTGTTGAGACCTATTTTAATCATAAATGTGCTGTTCTCAATAAAGATAATACTTAGTCAAACTATCACAGCAAATGATTACAAGAAGGGGACGCTTTGTTCATTCTGAAGGCAGGGGAGCGGTTATAATATTCTGTGATTCAAAAGGCCACTGTCATTTTGCTCAGAATAAAACAAATGGTGTGAAATGTTGGCTTTTTTAATCATTCCAAGTCGCCTCAAATTCCCCTGCAGAGCTCAATCGGAGGCCTAGACTTGGGCCGGTATGGCTAGGAATTTAAGAAGTGTATTGCTTTTAGTATTTTATTATTAATTATATTAATTTATTATATTAAACATACATTATAAGAGAAACAATATGATTTTAATAAGCTCTTTTCTTTTCTCAGCAATGATCTGATTCCCTTGTGGTGATAACTACCATGCTTTTGCCCTCATGAATTATCCTCTCCTGAATCTGATTATTGTCTTATGTAACAGACGAGCAATCATATCGCTCTTAATTAGAACAGCAAATGCCCTGTGTTTCAAAGTTTCTTGTTTGTGAACTGCCTGTTACCTCTGTCTCTAGCCTGGTTGTCATGCTATTGGGCCTTAGAAGGCATTCCAAACAGCTGCTTACATTTTACATCTGTCTATGGACTAGCTGATAACACAGTTAATGAAATGATTGCTTATTTTTAAGAGTACAGTATATTACTAAAAGTGGTCATTTTAAGCTACAAAAACGAAACCTTAAGTGATTATTTTCAGGGTGGTAGCAGTGTTAGTCTGTATCAGCAAAAAGAACGAGGAGTACTTGTGGCACTACACATGCTCCTCATTCTTGTTAAGTGATCATGGTTTTAATGGCTCTCGCTTTCTCTAGGTCATTGGTTTTGGCACCATGGCTTGCATTGCTAGCTGGAAGATCCAACTTTAGACTAGGACACACTACATGATCTAGTCTCACCTCTGCTATATCACAGACCATTACTTGTGGACACCAGACCGGGATGCAGTATTCCAGCATCAGTCTTACCAGAGCTTTGTATAGAGCTAAAATCATGTCCCAACTCCTCCTCACTGCTCTCTTGTTTGTATAATCCATGCTGAGGCCGAACTGGTCACACAAAGGTGATATATTTTTGCTTCAGCACTCTCCCAGATGAAGCATGGAATACTATTGATTTTAGCGCAAACTATAAATAGCTTAGAAAACATTTCCCCCCCCAAAACACAGTATAATATATGGAGATATACCTATCTCCTAGAACTGGAAGGGACCTTGAAAGGTCATTGAATCCAGCCCCTGCCTTCACTAGCAGGACCAAGTACTGATTTTGCCCCGGATCCCTAAGCGGCCCCCTCAAGGATTGAACTCACAACCCTGGGTTTAGCAGGCCAGGCCAATGCTCAAACCACTGAGCCATCCCTCCCCCCCAAGTATAGTGGAGATAAAATTGTGGAGAGCAAAAGTAGTGACTTGAGGAATGCTACAGACCATGTCCCAAAATGGCTGGCATGTAATGAGCATCCTGGATATTGCTGTCAGACATTGGCCAGCCAAGGTAGCAACTGTCTTATCAGACAATGCTAGCACAGGCATTAGAAAAGAGCATAGCAAATAATTCATAGCAGGTAATTTGTTCAGTTAATTTAGCCTGTATCTATTTGTGAACTGCCATGGCTTTACAATTTTCGTGATTAAGTCTTCATCTGTGGATTGTTCATAAGCAAGTCATTGAGAGTCTTCTCTGCCTTAAAATTTGAGCTCTCTTGGTCATGTGGCATTGTTTCTGTTTCCTCACTGGACGAGTATAACCCGTAGAGTCAGATTTCCGGTTTCTATTCTTATGTTGATTCCCTGAACATTCCTGCCAGTAAACTCATTCACAAGAAAATCTGTGGAAAGTGAAAGCACAAATGAGGCACAAAGGACGCTGAAGTGAATTAACTCTCATTCAGGCAAATATTCATGGAAAAATATTTAAGGTGCAAATCATGATGGTAGGAATGGCTTTGGTGAGATGAGATAAAAGCAGCTAAAGGTGCATAGGAGTATGTGTGTGCTGGGGAAATCTTATATGCATATACATAGATACATTTTTGGTAAAATTTATTAAAGTTCAGTTTCTTGTCAGAAGGAGGAACAGAAAACTGAAATGTGCTATGAACATGCAAGTCAAATAACTTCAAGCTGAGCTGCAGCCCAAAGTAAATATGTAAGAGTTGTATTTATTGGTGAAATCCACAAAAATAAATAGCTTTGCTTTGTCGGCAACTACATTTAAGACTATATTATGAAATATGGAGTCAAACTGCAATTTGAAAGAATCCTACACAAACTATTAAGATGTAATAGAAATTTATGTGCATGCATGAAAGAAAGATACTTTTTTAAAGCTAGTTAGGCCTGGAAAGGGTTATGGGATTTAAAAAAAAAAAAAAAAAAAAAAAACACCTCATCCCACTGCTTAAATGAATAGCTACCAATGCTGTATGAACTGTTTATCTTTGGCTTTCAGGTAAAAAAAACAAAAATACAGCATGTCACAGCCGCATGTGTTTTATTGTTTCTTGTCTACTGCAGTCTAAAGGAATCACTATGGCTGAAGCCTGAAAGGTTTGTGATCTCCAGTACAAGTGGCCTGATGAGCACCTTTAATTTTCTTTCTATAGTGCACTGCATAAAGACTGCCATCTGCAAGAAACTATTTGTTTCTTAATAAACTGAGAAATTGCTGGTTTTTAAAAAAAATTTTTTTTACTGAGTTAGCACCATTAATATTTAAGCATTTTTCACAATGCATAAATATGGCATGGCATTTATTACAGACATTTATTAAAGCGACTGTCACCTTGAAATCAAATGAGTTAGAAGTAGTTTGAGGAACCGTCTCTGCCCCAAGTCTGAAAATCGCTGAAAATCACACTTTCCTATTTTTAAAAAATGTTTGTCTTCCCCCTTTGCTATGTGAAAGATCCACAAAAACAGGGAAAACTGACTATACACAAAATGCTGTCAAATACACACAGTAAACAAGAAAAAATATTCTTTCTTTCTTTCTTTCAGTGATAGTGATCTTAGATGGTGCTTATAACAACACAGGAAAATTTCATAGAAGATATTTTTAAGTGTCACTTTAACAAAGCTTTCTTGCTTCTAGGCTTTGATATCTATTTTGTTTATAGTCAGTTATTGGTGCTCCATGTATTTTATGCCATACTTCTTGAGACTCTCTCACGCTGAGTTGTGCCTGAAATAGTGTGGTCTAAACTGAAAAATGAAAGCAGTTTGCAATTAGCTCATCCACTGGCCAATTCCAGTGTCTGCAAAATGTCTCACTGGGAGCTCGGCAGCCACTTACATGTTATGTCATTTCAAACACTGTCAGTGACATGGAGATATTCAAAGCATGCATTTAACAAGTGGGTGCTTTAATCAGGAAATACAAATTAATAAAAGGTGCTCTGGAACCACAGTTATGAGTGTTGTGAAAGAACCAGAATAGATTGGAGGGTGAGGGGAAGATAAGCAAGCAAATCCCTTTGGAATAATAGCAATGTCCAATGTCTAGGTGCTGAAGTAAAAGCTGCCTTCACAAGTTTCAAAGCCGTGAATGAATTAAGAAAAGCCATTGTAGTCCAATATAGTGTATTACAAATTGGATCACAGCACTTGCACAGATGAAGATGCACATTCTCTGCTTATCCTGGATAGTTACTTGATGCAGTGGGAGATTTCATAGTAGACAGTCCTACATTTAGAAATGCAGTTTGAGCATAATCTGCTCCCAGATTCACTGGCTGGATTTGACTCTGATATTCTACCCTACACATGTACGTGTATAACGCCCACTCAGGTCAGTGGAAATTTTGCTTATTGATCATTCTTGTAATTAAATTAGGAGGTACCTGAACACTATGGTGAGGAGGGCTATAGAAGGAATTCTGTGCGTAGAACAACAACAGACTATTGTCTGTGCGTAGACAACAACAACTGAAATCCATTGCATGGACGTTGCCCTTGATCTACCTAAGCCAAATGTAATTTAGAAATTTATTCCCTCAGTTAATTTATAGTGAGTTTAATGCCGTATAGAACAGGATGCAAGCTAATGTAAACATGTATTCACTACCCCATGCAATGAAAGCCACCCTGGGTCCCATTATCCTTCGTATAAAACCTGCTGAATGGTGGTGAAAGATGGAATCTGCAGGAGGTTTCCCAATTGCTCATTAAAGCTAGTGGGGAAGTGAATGTTTGCCTCCCCTCTTCCTGCACTGTACAGGCCACAAGAGACACCCACAAACCCTGTGGATCCTGAGGGGCCAATGAAGGATGTCTGTAATAGAGGCTTTATGCCCCCACCAGATCCCTGCATAGAGGGGGCCTATAAGAAAAATAATTCTTTCTAGCGCTGTATTATATTTCCACTTTGATCTCCGTAGGGCCAAGCTGTATGTCATCCACCCACCTTTTCCCCTGGCCTGCCCTTTCCCCTCTTCTCTGCACAGATTCAGGGGGTGGGATTGCTAGCAATGAAAGTTAAGTGCTGTCAGTCCAAGACTACTTTTTTTTGGGGGGGGGGAGGGGGGAAATGCTGTAGTCTATAACAATAGTCACAGACTAGTTCCCCCTTTTAGTATCTCCAGGCATTAAGGTCTCATTTCTGGAGGGAACAAAATTTGATCATATGTAATCCACTAATGTCATGGCAGTATATAGAATGTGAGCCTTTTGAATGTAAACATACACGCTGGCTACCTCCTGTGATAGCTCTCTTCCAACATTCCATAAGGCAGCTGTTCCTAGGCTCACAATTCGAGTCCCATTATGTATACATCTACCCTTGTCATAACACTACCTCTAAAACCCTCACACCGCTTGGTCCCCATACATACTGTTAGGAGGGTGGAATTTAAAATGAAAAAGCCTGTTTAAATAATGTCAACAGCCTGCCTAATTTCACAAAAGGAAGGAAATTCAAAGTTAAGGCTCTGGGTATATTCTTCTCTAGATGCCTGAGGATTTTTGTTCATGACAATATGCCCCTAAAATTCAGAGCTGTCCCTTATTGTCTCCCATTGTCTCTCTCCTTTTTTTTATTAAACATCAAAGTGAATTCACAACAGAGAGTCAGCCTAGAATTTAATCCTCTAAATACCTTGGAAATAGAGGTTTAGAATAGAAGTACCAATATACACCCTTAAAATTTCAATGTAATATAAAAGAGATTCTAATCACAACAGATCATTACCAAGAAGAGTAAACCACTTTAAAAAAATTAAGTGTCTTAAATATAATAAAAAGGAATAATTAAGAATCAAACAGGAAGCTGCCATACTGACAATTTAATGATGCTGAGTAGGACTGAAAGAACTGGCTTTGCCATTAGAAAGCCGTGGAAATCTGATGTTTTCTATATGGCACTGGGGTAAGTTCTGGTCATGTTTTTCAAGAGCAAAGGTAACTGCAGAAACAATAGTGGGGGAAGGGGCCTGTTTGTTTTTTTTAACAAGAAAACTAAAAAAAAATAAAAATGGTAGAACTCACCAAAAAAGAGTCTAATGGTGAATCTGGTTCATTCAGTCCTACTTTACCTCATCAAGCAGGGCTTTGTCCAGGAGTTACAGTGCAACCCCCAGTGACAGCCCCATTCATTGAACGGAACTAATGAAACAGTGTCTGGTATTTTTTTTTAAATTATTTTTTGAGATTTCTCTTTTTGTTAAAGAAAAATCTATGTACATAATGTCCAAGGCATTATAACTAATTAAACTATGCTTTCTATTAACTGAAGTATTACAATTATTGACATTGGAATAGGAGATTTATTTTGTTTTTACATAAACATACAGATATTTAGAAATGCATCCAAATAATGTACTGTTTTTTAAACAAGTTAGGTATGTAAAAACTAATTTATACATGCAATTAGTATGTCTGCACAGGCAAAAGATGTAATGTCACATGGAAACTGCTAATTGCAGCCACTAGTTACACCATGTCTAATCTGTGTGAGCAGTTGTGGTAGTTGCATACCTTGTATGCATTAAACGTAAGCATGTAACTAGATGCACAACTGCAGGCATTCTTTGAATGCACTATCAACCCGTTAAAAAAAAAATCAGGCCTGGTGTATTCAGCACCAAGAATGTGAGGATACAGAGTTAGTAAACTGCTAGCATACTGACTGTTTGTATGCGGGATGATGTTCATTGTTTTTTTCATAATGACATTTTATTAATATTGTCAAATATAGACTATGGCAGTATAATACATAGTGACATGTTGATTTGTAACAAGGAATCATCCATACAGTCAACAAAAGTGCATCAACAACATGCAAATAAAATACAAATGCAGAATCTCTGAAACATTTAACAATTGTTCTGAGTTATTTTTAACTCTCTGGTTTGGATCATTACCTTCTGCCTACATAAAATTCTTCAGTAGCTTCAATGAAATCATACGCTTCATCTCCTGTCCTAAATTGCTTTGTTACAAAGTTACCATTCTCGGTCTGCTCTCTTGCACTGAGTGAAGTGATTTACATATAGTGTATACACTGGTTTCTTTGTGGGTGAGAGATGTTGGAAAATGTAAATCATTATTTTCATTATACTGTTACTCTGAGTCTCCAAATCAAGTACATGGTCAATATTCATTCAGAATCTATAGACCAGATCCTCAGCTGCTGTAAATTGGTGTAAGTGCTTTTAAGTCAAGGGAGCTACACCGCTTTACACCAGCTGAGGATCAGGCCCCATATTCTTGAACTAAAACGTAGATGTGAGTCACATGCATCTTTTCACCTATATAATGATGACGTCAAAAGGAAAAAATGTTGAAGGCACAATTTATTAGTTTAGTTTTTTTACCACTTATAGTACAGTCAAAGCTTCTGAAGCTGGCTTTCAACTATCTGTATTCTGCTGCCATCCAGTGGTTTACATAAAACAATGTGATATTAAAAGAATGATTTTTATGGTACATCTTTGCTGTAGAGTATTAATAAAACATATGAACATTGTGAAGTGTAAAAGGTGGGATCCCTTTTGTGGTGAGGGAGTGGGCAGGTGTTTTACAAGAGTCACAATAACCAACCACCCACTAGTGCTAATATTTTCCTTCATTTTTACCTGTTACCAATCTTGATTTGATTTCTGCTTGATGAACTTCAGAGATAAATAGTATAAAAGCATGAAACCAGTACCAATACCAATGAGGATGAGGTAGCTTGCATAGAGAGGGTACGAGTCCAGATTCATAGCTTGAATTACCTGTAAGCACAGACACCACAAAATAGTAATTAAAATGGATGTGCAAAGTGGCACATCTCCTTGGTTTTGCTCCTCTTCCTTCCTTGCCCCTGGTGGCTTTTGTGTTCTTATTTTCAATTACAGCAAGATCAGCTTTGTCACGTCTCTCAATAAGTGTATCGTTAGGAGGAACATAGCTCTATTTCTAAACATTGTTTTCCAATAAATATGTAGCTGAGGTTTGTGAAGGGAATTATTGCTTTATTTGCTCTTTAAAAATGTATTTCATCTTTTCCCCTCCCCAGATAACAAGGCACCATGTAAATATTCTGACACAAATCTGCCACTGCATGATCTGTCTCAAGCAGAGGCTGCCATTTGTGCTATATGATATGGTGTCTTCAGTATATGAACACACATCCGCTGGAAGACCAAAGTGACACCACCAGACTTGTTCCATTTAGTATCTACAGTAACAGGCACTCCAAAAATGAAATGCCAAGACATTCAATCACTACACCAGTGGTTCTCCATGTTATTTTTGCGGCAACTGGCACCCGTCCTTTTGTACTGCTTCAAGCAGGCTTTGAAGGTTTCCTAGTACAGGGGGAAAACCTATCTCAATCTCTTTCCCTCCCTCCTGTGTGCTGGGATGGGACTAATTTAATATGGCTCTGTCAAACTCTGGCCACTTCGTTTCCCACTCTGCCTATGTGGGGGCTCAAATAGCGAGTTGACAGGGAAAGGGAGCAGTCCTATTACCCCACCAAACTTTGGTGATGCCGCAGCTCAGGCTTACGCCAAAGTTCAAACAGCAGCCACTATGGCTCCAATTTAGCAAAGTTAATGAGCATTAGCACGCCCTGACAGTGCTTTGCTGAATCAAGGCATATATCATTTAGTCAACTACAATAATAAATGCCTTAGTACCTGTTCCTCAAATTATTCATCAAATATAAAAATCTCTCTGGGAGACTGACTTACAAGTTTCCCTGGAATTTGATAGGTAACATTTCCAACAGTCATTTGGTATGTGAGTTCAGTGAACTGAATTTGCATCAGGCTTTCGTAACTCCATCTGACAAAAGATAGTTTAGAAATCCAACGTGGGACTGGACAAGATGGTAGGAGGGGGAGAGAAAGAAAGGGAGGAATCTGTCTTAATATAAACACACAAAATGAGCCTATTATATCTAACGCTGCCATGTCTACATAAGTTATATGAACCAAATCCTCGTATCAGCTAAGTTGTTGATTAGTTTGTCCACACAAATTAAATATGCATAGAAATTTGGTACCCAAAACTGGATGAAGAAGAGGAGGCAAAAAAAAGGAATGTAGCTCTTCTGGAAGGCTTTTTGCACATCCCCAGTTACGATAAGGTGTTTTGATTTGTTAGTTTGTTTTTATTTTATATATTTTACAGAGCCACTTTGTTCCAGTAATAAAATATAAAAGGACAGACTCAGGTCAAATTTGACTAAAATTTTAAGTTTTGTTTTAAAAACAAACAGTAATTTTTGAAAATATTCCAATAAAGCTTTATTTAAATTGCACTCTAACAGAACGCTTATTATGTAGTCTTTGGAACTCTGTCCTTGTGCTTTGAGTACCTGATGTTGACTAGAAACTGACCATAAATAGTACAACTGAGACATCATTGTACAAGTCGAGCTAAAATTAAATAAGCATTATTAGTAAAAATGTTGATTTTTTTAAAACTATTTTTCATTTAAGTACCGTATCCTAAATATTTGTTTCCTTTAAATATTTAACTTGACAGTTCAAATACTACAGTAGCAAAGCAACTCATATTCTGTTGCTATTTGTTACATGACAGTGCTAAATTTGTGTTAAAGGCTTTCTAAATGACACTTATCATGTTGCTGTGAGTGTAATTTTGAACTTATCAATGAGACTGGTTTTGTACTCATCTTTGAATTATTTCTATATTTACAAACGCTGGAACAGAACAAAAATAATGTACAGTACATATAATACATTCTTAAATAGTGCTTTTTATCCATAGATCTCAAAATATAGTAGATGATATTCCCATCTTATAGATGGATGGAAAAACTGAGGCACATAGTGATGAACTGACTTGTCCAACACCACCCTATAAGCTAACAAAAGTGTTGAGATTAGAACCCATGTTACCTGAGTTCCTGTCCAGTATTCTATCCACTAGGCCATAATGCCTCAAAAAAATTGCCTATGATTTACAAAAGCTGTAAGTAGTTGTCAGTTATAACTTCATTTGTCAGTCTTACCTAGCCACAGGTTTTCTAAGCTTACCACGAAACCGCCACTCATGAAGAATGTTGTGAAAAGGGCGTTGCCAAAGAAGGCTGACAGCTGCAGTGTTGGGAACAGTGCTGCGAACCATAGTGCCATTGCGCGGGCACAGAAAACCACAAGCCAGACTGCCAGGAAGTTAAGAAGGAAATGTTCTGGTTCAGGACTGAGATTTGCCAGCCAGTAGATCGGAACGCCATAAATTATTACAAAAGCACAGTGTTCTGGGAGCTCCCCCAAAATCTGTTGAGGAAAAAAAAGCACTGAAAATTATGGAACTTTCTCATATTAATATATTTATTTTTTAAAAAATATTTGCAGGAAATCACCTATTAAAATGCAATCGCCTTCTTCAGTGTTGTCATTGACACACTAAAAAAAAAAAAAAAAAAAAAAAAAAACAGAAAAAGGAGGATCCTAGCTCATTTTCCTTCCATTTCTAGTTGTGACATTTTCTATAACTAAAACCTAAATTGATAGGCTTCTTGTTAAGGATTATATGTCTTGTTTTGTTACAGTTTGTCAGTTTCTGGGAATCTAAGACATTTTCCATAAAAGCTCATAAACTTGATGGCAATAATGCCACTAATGAGTCTCTGCAAATGTATTTTAGTCCAAATTCTGTTGAATCTTTAAGATGAGTATACTTCAAGTCATCCACTATGAAGTCCCTTCCTCATTTTTGCCTACTGTTGAAGCAGCACATTCTGCTGTTAATCCAGGTGTTCTCAAACTTCATTGCACCACAACCCCTTTCTGACAACAAAAATTACTACACGATCCCAGGAGGGGGGACCAAAACCTGAGCCTGCCTGAGTCCTGCCCCCCTGGTGGGGGGCCAAAGCCAAAGCCCAAGGGCTTCAGCCCCAGGCAGAGGGCCTGTAACCTGAGTCCCAGGGCTGAAGCCCTCGGGCTTGGGCTTCAGCTTCAGCCCCAGGCCCCAACAAGTCTAAGCCAGCCCTGGCGACCCATTTTGGTGTCCCAACCCACCGTGTGAAAACCACTAAGTTAATCCATTGGAAAACAAAAACATTAGAAAAAAGAACAGCAGTACTTGTGGCACCTTAGAGACTAACAAATTTATACAAATACTCCTGTTCTTTTTGCGGATACAGACTAACATGGCTGCTACTCAAAAACATTAGAGTTTTAATAAATAAGTAGTAAAAGGCATATGTAGTGGTGTAATCACTTCACCCATGGGAGATAAGTAGGAGTGTACTTGAAGGTCACTTAATAGTATACGTCTACTGCTATGGTTCATAAAAAATTGATATAATTTCATTGTGAAAACTATGTTGTCAATATGAACTACAAAGAATATTTCCCCCCAGAACCATCACAAGGGTTTTAAAGCGTGTGTGGGAATGGAAACCGAAATTACAGATGCTGTGGTGGGCAGAGCTGTCCTAAAGGAAGGGATTAGCCTCAGCTCTGGCAATAACAAGGCATATTTTTAAAAGTATCTTTGTAATGTTTTTTTCTGAAACAATTGTGCTCCATACATTTAATATGGTGGTTTTCTCCAATCACTGTTAGGTTAAATAAAATTTGGCCCTCAAAGGTGAAAGATGAAATTGCCACATTCTATGTCACTTTCTTATGCTACTACTTCTCATCACTTTGATTTAGAAGTGTGTCTGATGGTTGCATGTACATCTAACATGGCCACCTTGTGTCAGACTGCAGCATTTACAAAGATTCTTCTGTAACACGGGTCTCTTCATGTTACTAAACTCACAACACCACTTCAATAATGAGATATGCAGAAGAAAAGGTATGTAAAACTATCCAAAACAACACCTTTCCTTTTCAGAATGCCCAAGGTTGGCACCAAGTTGTGCTTCAAAACCAGCTACAGGTTTGTTATTTTAGAGACACGTTTTTAAAAAAAAACACTGTGGGAGCCAAAACGATGGATAGAAGCTCTTGAGGAAAAAAATAATAATACACTTCAGCGGTACAGCCTCCTGATTTGTAGGCATAGATGTTTACATCTGGAAATCATATAAATGCCATTTGTGTTCAGAAGTGACTAACAGCAAAAGTGGGTCACAAATAATTGCAACCACAAATTTATGCCACGGTGAGGCCCCTTGCTGAACACCATGTCAAAGATGCATTGTGAAAACAACCATCCAATCTGATTTCTAACCACTCTCTCTAAATTATACACTTGAGACATTGGACTTAGCCTCCTTGTGCCCCAACACCTCAACCAGGGACAACCTGAAATGAAAGTGATGGTACTTGCCCTTCAGTGATGTCTGTTTCCTATGAAACAACTATTGCCCATTGAAAACAAACAGCTCTACCTTGATTGCCTAAATGGTAATGCTGACCTTGTTCTCTCACCAGTTAGCATAGAGGACAATGATAAGCTACAGTCCCCTTTAGTCAAAGGCCCACTTTTACCATTTCTCTACTCTTGGGCCGGGCCAGTGAATGGTGGAAGATTACACCTGCGCCTCCAACAACACACAAGGGCTCATTTTCCTTAAAGGGGGCAAGTGTGACAGCCCCTGCAGCCTGACAGCTCATTGGTGAGACAGCAGAGAATAACTCCCCTAGTCTGATCTGACCTAAGGCGTTTCCATCTCCTGCCCTACCCCAGCCAGTGAGACTTACAAATCCCCTTGTCCCAGCAGTCTAAGAGAAGCCAGTGAAAGGATCCTCTTGGACTTTGACTACTTTCTGACCTAGGGCCAGGCTCATGGTTTATGGAGACAGATGCTTTAAGAACGTTGTGAGGCTTAATTAATTAGTTAATAAATGTTTGGGAAGCAGGATGACAGCTTTAGATGACAGGCATAATAAGTGCGAAGTATGAACAAAATTTCATCACCCACACACAAGGCTTTTACTTTTCATGTTAAAACCAGATATACACTTTTCTTGACAGCTGAAACCAATTACCTTAGCAAAGAAGTAGGGAGTAACAGAATACATCCCATCTTCTAAATCATGATAAAGCATAGCTCTTTCTGAATGACCTACAGTATAAAACAGAAACAGACAGGTATATTCCATGCTAGAACTGCCCATAGTCAATACATTTTTCATTATCAATTTAAGTATTATTTTGTTTGATTGTCTTAAAGCATTATCATTAAAACTGACAGACACTTACATTTTGAAATAACATCCAGAAGCACTGTGAAGGGGATTAGTGCACCTATCATAAACAACAGTGCTATTGTGTCCTGAATAGATAACTTGCTTTTCTCATGACCATAGTATAAGAATCCAATTAATAATGACATTAGAACGGCCTCAGATCCATGGATTAATAAAGTTGAAAGATCTCTGAAGTTACTGGAGATTTGACGACTAAGAAAAACAACAACACTGACCGTAAGATACTATAATAGCTAATAATGCCCATTAAGCTACATTTAGATACTTTGGCCTGATTCTCTTATCATTGACACATATGGAACCACATTGACTTCAGATGGGATGAGAATTTGGCCTTTTAGACAGGAACATGTATAGTACAAATCAAAACTATTGTTAACAAATCTCTGGCCAGCTAGCACTTCATGGTTGTCATCATTCTAGCTAGCATGGTCATTGGGAAATTCATGGTAGAAGTGGGGATAGAAATCAGATCCTCAAGCTCTAAAATATAGATCCAATCACTTGAGCTAAAGCAGAATCCCTGTTTAAGGATAAATGACACCGTTAAATAATTCTGGCACGATCCAGCACAGGGGTGGGCAAACCGCCCCGCGGACTGAATCCGGCCCGTGATCCATTTTAAGCCAGCCCGTGAGCCGCACCACACAGCTTGGCCCCGCTCCAGCCAGGGCGCTGGGTCGGGGCCGCACCAGGCGGCTCTGCCCCACTCCAGCCAGGGCACAGGATTGGGGCAGCACCACGCGGCTCTGCCCCACTTTAGCCGGGGCACAAGGTCAGGGGCCGCAAAACGCGGCTCCCGGAAGCCACTCCAGCTTCTATGCGCTCCAATGGGAGATGCAGGGGTAGTGCCTGTGGATGGAGCAGCATGCAGAACCACCCGGCCGCACCTCTGCATAGGTGATGGAGAAGGGACATACCACTGCTTCCGGGAGCTGTTTGAGGTAAGCGCTGCTTGGAGCCTGCACCCTCTGAGCTTCCCACTCCCCAATCCCCGCCCCAGCCCTGATCCCCCTCCCACCCTTCAAACCCCTTGGTCCCAGCTCAGAGCACCCTCCTACACCCCAAACTCCTCATCCCCAGCCGCACCCCAGAGATCACACACCCCTCCCGCACCCCAACCCCAATTTTGTGTGCATTCATGGCCCACCATACACTTTCTATTCTCCGATGTGGCCCTCAGGCCAAAAAGTTTGCCCACACCTGATCCAGCAGATAGTAGTGGTACTCTAGACACATTAAGCCAGTTAATTACAATTTTTTGAGTAATTGTGAAAGTACTAGTGAACGTCATAGCTAACTACAGCAGTCACTACCAGTAACAATCATGCTAAAATAAGGATAAACAAATCTCATGCCTCATGATATCTTAGTCAAAAGGAGTTGATGAAATTTCTTGAATCCCTTTGCCTGGGGGAGCATGGTGCAATGGGCTAGGTTTAGCGAGGGGAAAGGTGTGACTGCCTTTCTCTGAAGAACTAAGTAAGAGTGGCAGGATATGGGATGGACGTAGGGTCAGATCTGGTATAACAATTTCTATATTCCAGTGTGACACAAACTCATCACCAGCTTTCTCCAGACTTTCAGTCAATGTTCAATTTGCCCTTCATGCTTCTCTCTTAACATTCATTTCCATTGCACTTTTAAATTTTATTCCTGCAAGACATCAGTTTCTTTTAAAAATAAGATTACCTTAGTAATACAGTAAACTGCTTTAAGCCACCTGGTAACTGATCAGTTGAAGGGGCATGCATGTTAATCACCTCTTCTGGAGTGAAAAGGGAACTGTTCAAAAGCAAAGAGAGAAAATGGGAGTAGCACAATTTCAGCAACTGTTTCAGATCAAGCATATCAAGTTCTGTTTATAAATAACATAATTATTTTACCTTTGTTCACTGTGAACAGTCGTCACACAGGCTCCTTCATTAGCTTTCCATAAGAAGTCATCAAAATCTTTGACTTTCTCCCAGAACAAGGCAGCAAGTGAACTTGCCCTTTTCTGACTTTCCATCTCCTTCTCTTTGCTCCGTTTATCAATGCTGGTCAAATCAACTGCAAGAAATTATCTGATATGGGTCTACATACCTAAGAGATGATAATTTACTCATATTTGTATTGCTAATAATAAATTTAATCTTCAATAGAACCTACCAAATTATAGCACATATGTATGATATGATGCGACAGTGGTCACTCTTAAAGTTTGTCAATTGCTCTACATAACTCAATACCATTACTTCAGTATTTGCAGTGTGTTCCCTAAATTTTCTCTAGCCAACATGCAAATCCTGAATTAATGTTATCTAATTGCCGAAGGAAAAAGTGGACGCTTTTCAGGTTGACCACTCCAACACTATATTTTACTATTACGGTATAAATACATTTTTCTCTCTAGTTTGGGAATGCAGTCTAGTGGCTAGAGGGCTTAGTCTGCCCTTGCATGCCCCATTTGTCACATACAGGGGCTCTGAGTGTCCCCTACAGCTCCCTCCCCCTCTACCACTGGGCCCTCTTCTTCCCCATCCCAAGGGCTCTGTGTGCCTCCCTTCCTCCTGTATAAAGGGCCCCCATTCTCTCCTCCCCCAGGATTCTGTGTGTGCTCCTTTTCTCCCTGCCCTCCTATACTCCCCTTCCTCTCAACCATTCTCATTTATTTATTTACCTGGCTGGGAACTAAGTCATTCAGGGTATCAACATTTTAAACTGAGATGGGGAGATACTGTTATATTCAAATATGTTATTGGCTGCCATCAACAGATTTTTTGCTTTATAGACAATTACAGAGGTGGTTGGAGGGGACAAGTCTGCTAACCAGATATTGGACTCTGCGTGTCCCCATTTCCTCTTTCCAGTTTTCACCCAAATCAATAGGGTTCTGTTGATCGATACCTAGAACATTTTGCTAAAACTTTGGAATTGATCAGATGCAGCGTTCAAAAGTTATCACTTCCAAACGCCCAAACAATCATAGTTCAACAATCAAATTGAGCACAGGGGCATATAAGCTTGGCCAGCTATGGTTTACAGAATGATAAATCACACTGCATAAACAGATGATCAAGGCTCAATGCAAGGAGCGGCTAAGCTGCTAAATTGACCATGATTGCTCCATTAGTCCATAGGCAGTCTAAACAGATTATTCCATGAATGAAGACACAATACATTACATGTCCCCCCCTCTCACTTTAGGATGTGATCAGCTAATTTAGAGTCTTCAGATTTGAGACAAGTAGCACAAAATATCTCCAGTGCTCCCCGTATACAGGCCAGAATGAAAGACAAGTTTTTGAAAATCTCAACTAATAAACACTATTTTTTTCTCCGCTATAGTACCATTTTCCCGCAAGTAGAAGGGCTGGAATCCTTCAGACAATCCATTTGCCCAAACCCTGAAGGATCAGAAATCAGGAGAATTTAAGCAAATATACAAACCCTTATTTGCATATTAATGAATATGTAAACCATTATTTAAATAATTGGCAGTAAATATCCTGGTGTAAGGCTAATAAGGTCGTCGCATGGAGTGAGTTGCTGGAATAGAGGAATTGTTATGCTCCTGACTGGCTCTGGCAACTCCCTGGTTGGTGGCCAGGTAAGTCTGGCTACTCCTTGTCCTGGACTAGGTGGAGGGTTCTAATTGGTCTTCCAGCTAGGGTTCCAATTTTGGTTGGACATATTCCTGGAGATTTCATTAAATGACATAATCTTTAATTAAAGTTTCATCTTCAATTCCTGGAGACTCCAGGACAATCCTGGAGGGTTGGCAACCCTACTTCCAGCCCCGCTACCGACCCTGAGCTGGGGAATCTGGCTGCTACCAGCTGGAGAACACTTCAGGTGCCCAACTAGGGAGGCTGCCCCAGGCTGGTGGGAGGGGCATTCTGGCTGCTGCTGTTTGGCTGCTACTCACAGGCCCTTGTGGCCAAGGAGAGAGGACTAGAGACCTGCCCAGTGACACTCTACCATAGCTCTGCATGTGTGGACACCAGTGTGTTTGGAGGGCTACGCTCAAGGTAGTGTCTCTGTGGTCAGCATCCTGAAGGACACTAACCATAGAGATCTTGCCTAGAGAAGGCCAAATGACAGGGAGACTTCCCAGAGTGCCTCTGAGACAGTCTCCCCAGGTGGAGGTGCTGTACACCCTGGGCGCGGCCCTGGGAGGGGAAAGCCTCACTGTGCTCCAAGCCCAGGCCTCCACCAGTGACTACCGCTTTCCTGCCCTGAGTGCTGGAGCTGGCTCCCCGAACACAACTCCAGACACACCCAGAGGGGTGACCCTGCAGCAAGGTGGTCTGTGTCCACTGGGTCCCAGCCCACTGGGGACCACAGGATTGAGCATCTGCCTCAGAGTCCTGCAGGGTAAGATCGTCCCTGAGCTGCACATAGCCCTCTGAGCCACTGGGGCATGGGCCAGGCACAGCCAGGAGTAACACCTCCAAGATACTGGCAATTCCACGGAGGAACCGGGACAGTGACCAGATTTCTTTGCCAAGAGGAACAAAGTACCGACTGTTCGGGTCCCCCCTCCTCTCCCCTTCTCCAGTATCCCACAACAGGGAAAACAGGAAACTCCTATAGCCACCGTAATGCTCCCCCACCCAGGAAGTGGTGAAGTTACTTACCTTAGGAAACTAGTTTCCTGCCCTGGAAACCAGAAGGTAAAGAGATCTCTGCAGAAGAGCAACTGATTGGCTCCCTTATTTTGTACTAGGTGCAGAAAGCTCCAGAGCATGTGGGACTAACCGTGTGTGAAACAAAGCAAGTGCAAACAGTAGCCATACTTCACAGGAGTGGATGGATTGTCACATACACAGTTACTTAAGGTTGGTTTGGCCATACGATTCCACTTATTTTTAAACTGTTACACTAACAAAGAGTAACAAAAGCTCTGATACAACATTGGTTTATAAGTCACCTATCGGACAAATGGAATTCAATAAAAATCAGTGCATTACATAAGCTTATGAAAATAAATGATTTCATGCACCCAATTTTTATTTGTTTAATCACATTTGATACTAACCATAGAAATCTGCAGGATTGCTGTATTTTGGGCAGGGATAGCCTATTTCTGTGAAATATTGGACCATGTCCCGGGCTGTTCCAGAATAGATGGTAGTTCCAGAGGTCAGCAGAAGAACTAAATCAAAGAGTTGGAAGATATCTGATCGGGGCTGGTGAACTGAAAGAAGAACTAATCTGTTTCCTCTGGCAAGCCTGGATAGTGTTATCACAAGGTTGTGTGCGGTAAAACTGTCTAGTCCAGATGTAGGTTCATCAAGTATCAGTATTCCTGTCAAAGAGAAAAGTCGATGATGGGAAGCAGGGCCGGCTTTAGGCCGATACCCCTGATTCCCCCAATTTGGGCCCCGCGCCTAAGAGGGCCCTGCACCCTAAAGAAGAGTGCCTAACTTAGGCGCCTTTTTAATTTTTTACTCATCCGGTGGCGGTCCGGGTCTTCGGTGGCACTTCAGCAGCGGGTCCTTCACTCGCTCTGGGTCTTCGGCGGCATTTCAGCGGTGGGTCCTTTAGTGCCGTGGAAGACCCGAAGCGAGTGAAGGAGCTGCCACCGAAGTGCCGCCGAAGACCCGGACCGCCCCCGGGTATTCGAATCGGGCCCCGCACTTCCTAAAGCTGGACCTGATGGGAAGCATTGTTTGATTTTGTGTTGCATGTGAAATGGCACCAGTACGTAAAATCTTATTGATACATTTTTAAAGATTTTTTTCAAAGCAGCAAGATCAAATATTCTTTAACAAGGAGAAAATTCCCTTCCCTAAAGTTCTTTCTCCACATTACCAAATCATTTCCTGTAGTCCCAATCCTGCTCCCACAGAAATTAATAAGAATTGGCATTGACTTTCAAAGGGAGTAGATTCAGGCCCTATATTTTAATTTCCAGTGTTTTTCTCTTAACTTCCAGCTTTATATAATAGATACAAGACTGTAACAGTAGTCAGTTCTGTATCTTTCCATGTACAGTAACTCCTCACTTAAAGTCGTCCCGATTGACGTTGTTTCATTGTTACGTTGCTGATCAATTAGAGAACATGCTTGTTTAAAGTTGCGCAATGCTCCCTTATAACGTAGTTTGGCAGCTGCCTGCTTTGTCCACTGCTTGCGGAAAGAGCAGCCCATTGCAGCTAGCTGGTGGGGGCTTGGAACCTGCGTGGACCGGCAGGCCCCCTATCAGCTCCCTGTTCCCCTAAGTTCCCTGTGCGGCAGTCACCCAGCAGGCTAGCAATTGCAGGGCAGTTCAGCTGTCCCTCCCCCCACTGCCATGTGCTGCTCCTGCCCTCTGCCTTGGAGCTCCTCCCAGGAGCCTCCTGCTTGCTGTGCTGGGAGGGGGAAAAAAGGGGCCAATGTCAGGGTGTCTCCTTCCCCCCCGCTCCTGCACCCTGCTTACCCCATCTCCATAGAGCAGGGGGGGACACGACACAACAGGGCTCAGGATGGAGGGAGCTTGCTGGTAGCAGCTGCTGTCTCAACTTCCTTGTCTACTTAAAAAGCAATGTACTTAGAGTGCAGTCAGCATACTTAAAGGGGCAATGCACATCTCTCTCTCTCTCCCACATACAGGGTGTGTGTCTCTGTCTGCCATGCTGTCTCCCCTCCCTCCATTTGTGCTGTCTTGTAGAGTGTGAAGTTACATTAACAACAATGTGTTAACCCTTGAGGGCTCAGCCAAGTGCTAGTTCATCATTTAGCAGCAAGGCATTCCCCGGGAAATATCCCACCCTCTTCCACCCTTTGACTCCACCCCCTCAACCAAGCTTCACAATCATCATTGCTGTGTACAGTATTAAAATGTTAAAAACTTATACTGTTCATATATATATAATATAGTCTTTTGTCTGGTGAAAAAAAATTCCCTGGAACCTAACCCTCCCCCCCCAGTCTACATTAATTCTTATGGGGAAATTGGATTTACTTAACATCGTTTTGCTTAAAGTTGCATTTTTCAGGAACACAACTACAAGGTTAAGTGAGGAGTTAAATGAGATGTTGATTCAGTGTGGTTAGAGTTTAGTGCAATCCTTCCACTCATATTCTGTGTTCAGACTACTTGCATCATTCAGCTGAAGGCAAGTATACTAATAGAAACTACAATGTAGACATGGATTAGGCTTTATTACCACCATGTTGGCAGGTGAGAACAGGGGTAAAAACAGCTGAGCCTGCCTGAGTTTTCACTGCATGGGGCTCACCCTGTTGGTAATTTACAAATCTGAAAAATCCTAGTGTAGCCACAGGCACTGAGATTATCATCTAGTACCCTGATCCTACAGATTGTTACTAACATAATCTTTACTCTCACAAGTAGCCCAACTGAAATCAACAGGACTAAGGGTGTGCATAAGAGTTTGAAAGACTGGGCACATAACACTGGAAAAGTGATTACAAGATATAGGGTCTGATTCCACTGAAGTTAACAGAAATTCTTATGGTGACTTAAATGGGAGAAGATTAGGTCGATAAACTGCATAATAAAGCCATTAATGTCCAAGTAAATAATCTTCCCTGCTTGTATTTAAAATGTAAACAGGTACAATTGCTGCAGCCAGTGGAAAAAAAAAATATTTCCCTTACTAATGTAACCTCCCCTCCCCCCCGTCTGGTTTTGTGGTTTAATTAAGATGGATGACTTTATTGCTCACCAGGGTTCCATAGCAGCTGCACTCCAATGCTTACTCTTCGCCTTTCGCCCCCCGACACACCTCGGATGTATTCATTCCCTACTCTTGTGTTTGCACACTGTCGTAACCGCAGTTCTGCAATAACATTTTCCACCTGGAGGGTCCGGGATAAAGCAAGGGTTATTTGTTTAACCATTAAGTACAACGCACGGGGCACATCCAAAATTAGGTTTGGCTTTAATCGTCTTTCAAATATTACTGTGCTATCTGATCAATAGCCAGCTTAAAAGAAACCTTGACTTTCTTTCAGCAATTCATTTCTCATTTTAGCTCCCCTAAAGCTTTCCCTAAATTGCCATTTGGAACAATGGTCGCCTTCTATCTGGGAGCAAAAAAAATTAAAACCTATTTATAAGCAAAAACGGACAAATCAAGCGTTAGACTTTACAACTTACATAACAAATGCCCAGTTCAATGTAACTGTTCTTACCCCAAACATACTTGGGTAATTACGTCAAATACATTTTTGACAACTTATTTTTTTTCAGCAGCTTTAATTACCCTTTTTTCCCTTTGTGAGTCTGAAAAAGTCTTCGGGAGACGCAGTTTTGCAACAAATAATAATGTTTCTTTGACTGTTAGGTTGGGTAGTAGTCGATCATCCTGCCGCACATGTGCAATGCATTTCTTAACAAGCTGGTGAGTACTGGGTTTTCCATTGATTATGATTTGGCCAGATTTAATTTTTCCACCATGATCTCGACAGGTTATCACATCAAGTAAGGATGTTTTCCCACAGGCTAGAAAAATCATAATTTAAAAAGTTAAAAATCTCTCTGGGTCAAATTCCAGAGCTGTTCCATTTGGTCACAAAAATGAGGCAAAAGTTTTTGCCACATTCATGTGCCTCCATATTCACCCCCATCCTAAGCCTCTCTGTAGCTTATTTCAGAGGCATGTTCTTATGCAAACCAACCAGACAGAATTTGCCCCATATTTTTAAAACGAGCATATTACATCTGTGTTGCAAACATTTTCTGAAACCGGCAATGTGCATTTGAAACCAATTGGAGGATCTAAGCCCCAGGGTTTTTAGGTGGTGCAGTGGGCACCAATAAGTAGGAGACCTGAGTTCAGGGTTTGACTGTTTGTTTTGAGCCAAAGGTTTAGGACATCTCTAAAAGTTATAATTTGAGCTCGTAGGATAGAGCAGTGGTTCTCAACCAGGGGTATGCTTTCTGACCCAGACAACCCCAGGAAGCAGGTAAATTACGGAGGAAATTCCGCTGGCCTCTGCAATGAGACAGGCTGTGGACACAAGGTGGTAGAACTGCCAGTGCACACTCTCGGCGCTGGCTGAGGTCAGGACAGCTATGTATTCTGGTCAGAGCTGTTGATCGCTTACTTTTGGAGGTGGGTCAGCCAGTGCAAGGCCCCTTCACTCCCAGCAGTTCAGGGACTACAGGCACCTTGCATTGTTCCAGGCAGACCCAGGAAATCTGGCCCATAAAATCAAATGATGGAAAAAACATCCTTTAAGAAACTGTGTGGCAAGCAAATGTACAAATCATAACAAAAATTCTTTTCACAACAAAATCTAACTGTCTTCTGCTGGGGGCCCACCTTATATTTTTTATGAGCATACTGCAGCGATGTATAACATATATTTCTAGGGAGTGTTTCTCTGTTGGATAGTTATATATCCTTTGGCATTCAAGGGCTTCAATAGTACTGTTGTCATCTATTGTACATTTTATTGTAAAGGCTTGGTCAATGCAGTAAAGCTTTCAATCCTACCCGAGCTTCCTATAATAGCTAGCATCTGGCCGCTTTGAACTTTAAAGTTCAGATTCTGGATTGCTGGCACATGGGAATCTGGGCCTTTGTTCCACATCCAAGGCATTTTCAGCTCTGCTAGGTTCTCATACCAGGGAATCTGAGATGCCATGTTAGCCTAATATAAATAAATAGAAAAAAAAGCCCTCCATTCAGAAAGTCAATACTGTAGCAATAAATACTTCAAAAGTTAAGATATATACAAAGCTGAAAATGCATGAAAATAGCTGCAACCAACCTCGTGTAAATTCTCTAAATTATGTTTTAGCTAATTCCATTTGCCCTACATGCATTGTTTCCATATATTCTTTCTTATCATTGATTGATTGCCAAACTGGTTGATTACCAAATATCTGTCTGTCTCTCTAAAATAAAAGGTACTGTGTATTTGTCTGTTTGAAAATGCAAATACTGCCCTGCCCTTTACCAAATTATACACAAAGCATTAAGCCTTTGCAAGCTGAATTTCTTCTTGTTAAATTAATGGGCATGATTTGTGGGGTCTCCGGCAGCTACTTTGCAGCTCTCTGTCCAGCCTAGGGTATGTTCCTGAGAGAAAGGAGACATAACTTTTCACCCTGGTGATGCCAGCTGCCAGAGTAGCCCCTTGGATTTTGGTCATTTAGGCATAACTTCAAGCTGCCCTGAGCCTGCCCCAAATCAGGAGAATACTGGTGGCTGTCCCACCCCTTAGTGGTGTGAAGTATATCTCCGCTGCAACTGAGGATCTTTCTAGACCACTATTTAAAATGCACCCAAGGACCTGATCCTGTATTCACTGTGCACCCAAAACTTCCATGGCTTCAGTGATGTTTGTGTGTATAACAACTGTAAGATAGGGTCCCAGTTGCTATATGTAATTTAACTCCACATTACTTTTTACAGTGTCTAAATGTTACGAGAAGGAAATTGTTGTATACATTAGCAAGATAAAGTAGAACTTGTACCTGGTAGTTGAGCTCTCTGACTTCTAAGACATTTGATTTGCCACTGTATGTAAAATACAGACTGTTATCCTCTTCAGAGCAAAAAATACTATCTCTGAATCTCCGGATGGCCTATAGGAATTATTAAAAGATTAATTACAACTCACTTCTTTCTCTAAACAACATTTAAAAAACGAGAGGCAGCAAGGGAAATGCTTTCAATGTGTAATAATGGTACAATTGATTTAGTTACTGCAGCACAAAATATAAATAGTTGAAATGAGTTACTTCTGTCTAGTACCTGGAAAATTACTCTGCAGAGGTGTGTGAAAAACTCAAAGGAATATGTGGTGGGTTTTTTGTTCATTTGTTTGCTTGCTTGTTTGTTTTGTGTCTGGACTTAAACCCGTCCACTTTCAAAACAAAAATGGTCCCAATTTCATTCAACTTTGGTCCTATTTCTGAGCAAAAATGCACAAGTTTTGAAATTTTGATTTTTAGCTTCTCCTTACATAGTTAAGCAGGCCCTGTTTAGCCCAGGCAGTCTTCAGCCTTAAGTGGGGAGAGCCTGCATGCCTGAAGTGACTACTTCTAACTCCCTGTCCTCTCCCAGAGTCTTCCTTTTTCCTTTGAGCCACGGGCCCAGCTTTCATCCAGTCTTTATTCCTGATTTCCCCCTCGCCCCCCAAGACTATCCTCTCCACGTCCCTTTATTTGCCATGATCTGGACAGACAGGTTTATTCCTCTCCAGTCTATCCCTGTTGTAAGCCAGACATTGGTTGGAAGTGAAGCTTCAAAGGAATCCACACATATATTGTCTTTGGCATATGTTGATCGGGCTTATCTAAAGTAACTGTCTGCACTTCCTGCATACAGCCAAATTACAGCTCAGGTCTGACTTGACCCTTTGAGTCCAGGTAGATAGCAGTGCAAAACTGAGCAGATAAACCCAGGCACCTACTATTCATAGAAATAATACAGAAACCTCCCACAATTGCTGAAACAATTTCAAACAATTGTTTGAATTTAAATTCAAATTTAAAGTCACTTTTTATATAGTAACACTCCCCAGCAAATGCATTTAGTTAATTTTAGTATGTATATGGCCCCTAACACTATCTGAGTGCCTTTTGCATGTTAATGCATTTATCCTCCCAGCACTCCTTTGTGCAGTGTGCAAGTTCTATTATCCCTTCTTTACAGACAGGAGGACTAAAGCACAAGTTTATACAGGAAGTCTGTGGCAAAACCTAGAAGAGAACCCAGATTTCATGTGTCCCAATCAAGCGCCTTGACCACCAGCCCATGTTGCTTCTCTAAGGACTATATATTGCCTTCATTCCACATTCACATGCAGATAGAGGACACTATATGTCAAATCCAATTTGCTGTTTAATACATCTAGTGCTAACTGCTGTCTGAAAGGGTCTCCCCTTCAGTTCTGTATGAACTCCACTCACCGACAAATCCAGATCGGTATCCTGGCTCCCAATGGCATGCTCCGGTGGGACTTTTTCAGTCATTTCTTTCATATTTGGGATGGAGCTTTCTCTCCGTATTGCCACTTTCTTTTCTGTTTTTAAATACTGTGCTTACTGTGGAAATCCTTCTCCTCTTGGTTTTGAGCTTGACCCCCTTCTAAGCCCCCTACAGAAATATAGCCGGTGTTTCTCCTGACACTCTGGGTCTCTCTGGTCTACGTGTCTCTGTAGATGGAGCAATGTTCTCCTTTTCTGGGATAGTAACAGCTCAGGCTAAAGGTTAATCAGATAATAGTTATGGCTAATCTGCTAACTGTGCTTGGAAAGGAGAAGAAAGAAAAAGTGAACTGAGAGCTACACAGCTTTCTGTCGAATAATTTCCTGGGTGTAAAAATAAGGCTGAGTCCATGACTGATCCTGTGGACTACTGGCAGAGTGAAGCTACACCCTCTTCATTAATGCAGTAGCAACTTGGTGGCTGAGTGTTTACCTGAATTAACTGATTTACCAGCTGGTTGAGAGGGTGATTTAAGTAAAGTGTCCAGTCTGCCTGAAGATGATGCAGCCTACTGAGATGGAAAGGAGCGGCGGAGGTTCCAGAGCAGAAGAAAGGGCGTCTGTTGTGATTCCACATAACAGTGTCAGCGTCCATGGGATCTCTTACACAGTCAGGTAAAGCTAGTAAGGACTAGCAATGTAAGCTGGGACTCTGCAATAGCACTAATCCTCAGACCATGGGGATAAGACTTCCCTTAATTTATAGCATAACAGTAACAGGGATTTAGTTTGAAGACAATGGACCTTAGTCTTAGTCCAGTGAAGGGAGACACCAAGGATGAATTTGGCCCTATCTGTCTTGTAGTTAAGACTATATTTTCCTGAGAGTAAGGAGTGATTCTGCTTTCTGAAGATTTATATGTGATGCTTTAAAGGAGGTCTCCAAAGGAGAATAAAACTAGGCCTGTACCTTTCTTGCATCTTTATTATGTATAAAGAAAGCCTGAAAGGGTTGTGGTTTCATTTCTTTTGCTTGTTTTTAGACATTTAAGCTTCTGTCTTGGCTGGAAGACTCTGATATGACTGGAGAGCTAGTGAACTGGTGATGCCAATAGAGCCAATATAGAATAAGATGAGCTATTAAAAGGGGAAAGGATTTTTAGTCAAGTCTGTTTAAAACTTTGTTTTTTTGTTAATTGCTATTTAATTTCAGTGGTTCTGTTAAAGGTCTAAAACCCTCATCCTTACTTTTAAAGAGCTCACAATAAATATTACTTATACCTCCCTTTGGTCATCCACCAACACCAGGTTAGATCAGGAAGGTTAAGTCTGGTTCTACTAAGGTAAAAAACAAGCAGAAAAAAAACCTTTTAGAAATTATTTTTTCCCAATTCTCTTTATACAGCAAAGCAGCAAAAAAGGGCACAAGCCCAATTTTTTAAATGTTTTTTACATGTTATTTTAAATTCTTCCAAATGCCACATTTCATCCTTTTCAACCTTCTTTTTTTTAAAAGAGAACGTGTTGGACTTTGGTGGGATATCCCATCATATCATAAAAAATACACACGGCAGATCCTCAGAGATGTCTCATTTCACATAGAGAGTGGCCAGATCATGGCAATTTTGGGAAATTCTGGTAAGTAATTCAAAACTTCCAAATCTAAAATGATACTACTTAAAAAAAAACATGCTACATGAATTTTGTAGAATGTGCTGAATGTGGGCACTTCTGTAATAAGGTCACAATGTGGATAAGCACTGGTTTACTTAGATTAATAATTTACTTCTCGATTGTTATCAGCAGGCTCTAGCCTATGAATGGCCTTCTTGGGGACATTACACTGGTGAGGATTACTGAAGCACACTGCCCTAAGTCTCCACACCCTTGACACCAGAGTATCCCCTCCCACTGCCTACCTTGAAGGGGCTGGGAGGGGTGCTGGTATGGAGCTGGCTATTCTGGCTTTCCACTACTTGTAGATTCTCACGCAGGGTGCCTTTAAGGTCACTTTGCACTGCACAAGTGACCTTAGCAGGGTCAAGGACCTAGCCAAAAGATTTGTATTTTTAAATAATGGAACTCTTGCAGACTATCAAAGACTTTCTGAAAAAGAAAAGTTGTATCAATGCATACATAGTCACCGTCAACCTATACTCTTTAAAAACATGGCATTTTCAGTCGCAGTCTCAGTAGAATATATGTGTGGTTGTTCTCAGGGTACCAGGGACAGTGAGTCGCCTTGTTACTCCCTGCCTCTAGTGAGAGAGGGTCTTGCCCATTGTAACTTTAAGCTAGTGCCCTGACACCACCAGCCTTTCAGCCACTCAAGCACTCTCCTCCAGGCTATGCCAGCCCGGTCTTTGCCTTGCAGGTTAACAATAGGTGCATCCTGGTCCCCAAGTCCTTTTGAAACATTCCCCTGAGATATCCAGCCCCTAAACTGGCTACTCACAGAAATTCCAGATCCTCTGCCCCCACAGATTTCTTTAAGAAACAATGAAGAGTCAATTAGAAACAAGATAGTGATGGAAACGAATGGTCACAATATGAAACAAAATCATAAAACGCAAACTAGGGCCTATGCTTATTAATAGTTATCTTTCCTATCTAATAAAGTAGGTTTTCCCCTGAAAGTTCAGTCTGTTGTAGAGCTGGCTGGCTTTGCAGGAACCAAGATCCAAACTTTCATGAAAACATCCCCATGCCACAAGTTGTTTCCTCAGTGAATGGCTCCAGAGTGCTTTTCCCCACTCTGTATTATGCTGAAACAGTCTTTTGTCTTTATTCACTTATAGGGTGATCCCGCTGTCTGTTATAATGGTACTTTTCCACCTCCAAGTTGTTTCAATTGTTTTCAGTTGTCTCTAATGGTTTTCCATTGATAGTCTTGGGAAACAAGGCTAGACAACTGAGCCTCTCCTTACCTCACTGGGTAATATGGGAGTGTTGACAATTCTTCCTGAATGATCCATCACTGAGATGAATCATCCCCTGGTGTCTAACTTTTACTCCAAGACCAAAAAAGCATCCTTTCAATATAGTTATATTATTTCTTCAATATTACCCATACATACATTTCACAATGATGATGAGTTTTAATAAGTTACGAGCTTTCAGTAGATACCTTACATGTTAGCCGTTATGCATAAATACCCTGTATGATGTGTTTGGTGTGGTGAGTTTGTCAGACTTGAGATGAGAGTTGTTTGCAAAGAACAGGGGATCTTTTCCCAAGGGGCCTCTGTGTCACAATATGGTTTCTTCCAAACTTGCCAGAGTTTTTCAGGTCTGTGTATGTGATTGTTATATGGTTTCCTGGGCTAACATTTTTAATCTTTTTTTCATCTTGGATTAAATTAAACCCTGTGCAAAGAGCCAGCACAGGGCCTATTAATCACTTAAGCCCTACTTAAGCTCTTTTTTGAGCTTCCAGTGGCACTTAAATGGTGCATAGGCCTTGTGCTGCAGAGGAGTTAGGCCCTCTCAAATCCTCCATTATCTTCCTCTTGCATTCCAAATGTGGTGCAAGCTACCTGCCCCGCCTACAGCGCTGCTCTTGACTCTTACTACTGCTCCTCTTCCTCACGATTCTGCTCAACCTCCTGTCTCCCTGCTACCTTCATGGCCTTCTCCCACTCTCATCTTCATAGCTTCTCCCACGTTGCCCCTTATTCCTGGAATTCCCTCTTGCCCCTGGAACCAAAGGTGAAATTTCTTCATTTACATTTCTCCTCAGTACTTATTTCTCCCACGAAACCTACTAGTCTCCTATAAAAATGCTCCTAAAAAGAAATGCTCTCAATGCTTTGAAGCAGAAACAGCCCTGGTCCTCCATCCTTGTCTGATCTGTTTTGTCTTTCTGTTTAGATTTTAAAAGATAGGACAGGAACTGTAGTCCTCAATGTTTTGTATAGCATCAAGCATAACTAGAGTGCTTAACAAGTGATGAGAAATCAATAGAAATTTACACAGACTCTAACACTCCATTTAACTTTCATGGGCTGCCTTTTCACACTGTTGTTAGTGATAAAATATATATCTATTTTTTCATTAGATGTGTGTACAGTGTCTAGCACAATGGAGTCACAGCCTCTGATAGGTACTGCTATAATAAAAGTAAGAATTAATGTGAATGAGATTTTTTTTTTAAACTGTCTAACAGGCTCTGGAAAAACAACTCTGCTGGATGCAATATCAGGAAGACTGAGACAAAAAGGAAATTTCTTTGGTGAAGTGTACATGAATGGGCAAGAGCTGAAGAAAGAACAATTTCAGGACTGCTTCTCATATGTTCAACAGGTTGTTTTTAATTTAATTCATATGCATGGAACTTTTTGTTATCACAAAGTTGTAGAGATAATAATAGAATCATATGGCTTGATTGTGATTTCACTAACCTTGCTGTAAATCAGGAGTAACTCTATAGAAGTCAATGGAACTATGCTGATATGAAATGTGTGTCAAAGCAGAACCACGCCCAGAGTTACTACAATACTGTTAAGTATCAGAGGGGTAGCCATGTTAGTCTGGATCTGTAAAAAGCAACAAAGAGTTGTGGCACCTTATAGACTAACAAATGTATTGGAGCATAAGCTTTCGTGGGTGAATACCCACTTCGTCAACAATACTGTTGTTCTTTTCCTATTTTAGAATGATACTTTGTTAGGTTATCTCACCATACAAGAATCTTTGACTTACACGGCTTTACTCGCACTTCAGAAGCACTCCAACGACTTCATTAAAAGGAAGGTCAGTATGTTTTATTCTTCCACTGAGACAAACAATACAATCTTTTCAGATATGTCCAGCGGATCAGATAGCTAAAAGGTAGTGTCTATAAAATTAGGGTGATTTGGATGCCCAAGTTCAATTCATGCTCTCACATTATCCTTTCATCAATGGCACTTTTAATCCTTAGATCTCACAGTGCTTTACAAAGGAAGCCAAGTATCATTATTCCTATTTTACAGATGAGGAAACAGGCATGTACAAGTGAAGTGACTTGCTCAGGATCACAAAGAAGTTCAGCAACTGAGCCAGGAATAAAACTCTCTGGTCTCCTGACTGCCAGTTCTGTGTCCTGCTGCCATCTGGGGAAATAATGAATATGTTGGAATGAAATTAGTGTTGCTGTAGCTGTGTCAGTCACAGAATATTAGAGCGACAAGGTGGGTGAGAACATCTTTTATTGGACCAACTTCTGTTGGTGAGAGAAACAAGCTTGTGAGCTTACACAGAGGAAGATGACCTGAAGAAGAGCTCTGTGTAAGCTCAACAGCTTCTCTCTCTCACCACAGAAGTTGGTCCAATAAAAGATGTTCTCACCCACCTTGTCTCTTTGGAATGAAATTGTCATTCCTGAAGCAGTACCAATTGCTACCACATGGGAGAATGAATTTGATACCAAATTCAGAACTCCTGAAGTGGCCATCCCCATAGTATCTGGGCACATTACATACCATCATTTCCCTCCTGGAAGAAGAACCAAACTTTTATATCCTCCCCACTTACTGCTGCTTTATTGTGAGGAATTGAAGATATTATTTATTTGTTAACCCCTGACAAATGATCAGCCCTGCACCATGCACAGAAGAAACACAGCCTCTGTCCCACTGAACTAGCCATCTGAATAGAGACAACAAAAATAAACACCAAATGGACTGGGAGACCCAGAAGGAGGGGTCTATCTAGGTTGTTAATTTCTTAGTGTCACTTGTGCCTATCCAGGTGCTTTATTGCATAGAGCTGGCAATTGATGCCATTTTTACAATTTTCCAAAAAGAAAAAAAAAAAAGATGAATTCTACTTGTGCCCTAAAGCTGGCAAGATACAGGTACAGCCAGGTGTCTGGTAGAAGAACATTCTAGCAAGAGGGCAAATGGCTGCTGCCAGGCGGCCTTTGGTGTATGGAAGTCTATGAAGCTGTTTGTGAGAAGTTGCCTAGGAATCGGATAGTGGCCTCTAGACAAAGATGTTTACCCATCAAGTGTGGAGTTCCATCTCCTGGGAGGTTCCATCTATTTAGGACTTAGCCTGCAGCCTTCACTCAAGCAAACATGAGTTGTGCTTGACTAAGGTCACAGAACCTGTCCCTTGGTCAGTGAAACACAGCTTTCCTGGTTCTTTAAAGCCCTACATCCTGATTCTCATTTATACTAAGGCCCCTATACACTGCTCTGGCCTTGCTCACTTTAAGGCCCCTTTACATAACCAGAGAGAGCTGTACAGACAGGCAAGAAAATACTGCAGCAGGAAGGTCCATTCCTTGCTCTTCTGAGCTACAGATCAACACCAATAGCCTGTACTGGATATAGTCCAGCACAATTCCTGATGGGAAGACAATTCAAATACTGTTCTGCTTTTGGAAAAGCACATCTCTCCAAAGTGGCCAGACATGAAGAGAATAGCCAAATCAGATAAAAAGGCAAAAAGAGATTATGAACAATTTTACAATAGACGTCACTCAGTTAGAGAACTGCTGGGTCTAGAATCTGATGAACCAAACTGGATGGAGAAAAAGGATGGACAACTCCAGCTGTTGTAAAGAAAAAGAATTAATTGCTCAGCTCATGTGATTGAAACTGACAATGGAGAGTTCAACAGAAACCATAGACATCTACAAAAAGCGTACTCCTCAGAAAGAACACTCAATAGAGAAAACTCTATAGGTGGCAGATGCAGAACAATACTCAGAGATTCCAAACTGACCACTGCCAGTCATTTAAACTAATGGACAGACAGATGGCTAAGATGCTATGCATCAGGTGGTGTAAGTAGAAAACCAGTGTCAGAGACACTTGACTGACTGATCCGTGTTGAACTTTAAAGATAGCGTGCTGGTGTAAATGGTCAACTGAAAATGAAATTCTACCTTCCCATCCAAGAATGAAATAAAAATAACTCCAGATTATTGTAAATAACTCCCACTAACATGGAGCGTGGGCAGCATATTGGGGGCAGTTTAGAATGCTATGAGCTGCTTCTCACAATTTTTAATGTAGTGTGCAACTGTCTGAGTCGGGCAGTGAACATTACTTCACATTCTTTTTACATTGTAACTATTTTGCAGGTAGATGCTGTTATGGCTGAGCTGAGCCTCAGCCATGTTGCTACTAATGTCATTGGAAGCCGTATTTTTAGGGGAATTTCTGGTGGTGAGAGGCGTCGCGTTTCAATTGCAGCCCAGCTATTACAAGATCCTAGTGAGTACCGAACAGCTTTTCAGAATAAAACAAATACCTTGTCCTTTTCATTAGGCTGTCACTTTGCACACACTCCCACCACCCACCTCTAAATAACATTTTAAAATATAATAGCATTTTTCTTCTATTACAGATCCACACTCCAAACTGCCATTGATTTCAACATGCAGGCTCAGTGCACAATCAGCTCTGCAGAGAGGCAGAAATGTCTAGTGACTAGAGCATAGGCTGACACTCCTGTTTTGTCACTGACCTATGCTGTGGCCTTGGCAAGTCACGTAGACCCTGATAGTTAAGTTTAAGCACATGCATAGATCTTAGGGATTTCAGCATGTGTTTAACCATGTGCTTAAATTAAGTCCTTTACAACTGTGCTTCTATTTCCCATCTGTAAAACAGAGCTAATAAAACTTACTTATTTTAGCGGGGAGTTATAAGGATTAATTTTGTAATGTTTGTTCAGCACTTTGTGTTTTCAAAGTGCTATGTAAGTGCTAAATATTATTATTTATTATTATTACTTAGTCCTTCATATTTATTTATTTGGATATAAAACAGAGCCAAAAAAGTAGCCCATACCCAAGCTCTACTTGCTTTGACAATTACTTAAATTTGCAATTCAATTGGAATAACCATTTAGCAGTGCTCGTACATAAGTTAATGCAACCAGCCAGTGAATGAAGCATACTCCATACCTTAGCTAATGAAGCTTTTAGTAGAGCACTGATATGCTGTATCCACTACTTTCTTGAACATTTTTGTGAAGAAATTATGATTTCTGTTGGGAACTTAAAAGGGGCAGTATAATACCTATGTTGCAATAATTCAAAGAATCAACATTTGTAGTTTGCTACATTAATTCAGCCAGTGATGAAATGAGAATTGTATTTCCCTTGATGAATGATCTACACTACATTATACACTGTATGAACTCTGGTTCAATGACAGCAGTCAGAGATACTAATAAAATTGGTGGACTGGTCAGGGTGGGAATTTTCCACGCTGTACCATTTTTGTGAAAAAAATAAAATCATTCATTTTCCAGGACTGTCTCTCTCTTCCTTCACCTCCCACCCCCTGAATTCTTATGTATAATAAAATACAAAGAAAATTACAAAGAAAATAATGCACTAATAAGACTGGTTCACATACAGAACTATATACTGTACTACAGGATAATTTTAAATAGTTTATTATATAAAGCACAGTTATGTATCCTGTATGCATGCAGAATACACACTTTTAGCTAATTTTATGTAGCATCCTATCCTTATAAGCATCATTTTATAATGCTAATTCTAAAAGCTGACAAACACACTGAATCTATTTTGGTAGCTTCACTAAGAAAAAAATCAACATGAAAAAATTATTAAGTTCTAATTCTGGTATCAAAGAGAGGACCTGATCTTGCACTCTGTATTCACTGTGGTTGAAAATGGACCACTGAAGCAACTAAAGGCTGAAGGATCAGGCCAGAGAAATAAATGTGTTGTAGTTTTGCGTACACAGGTTTGCATGGCTGTCACACTTTAGAGATAATTCAACAGTGCGCATTGAATGACCTATAAAGAACAGAAACTATAAATTTGCTTACCATTTAACTGAGTTTTCAGAAATTATCCTGGTTATTCACAGAGGTCATGTTACTCGATGAACCAACTACGGGACTGGACTGCATGACTGCAAATCAGATTGTCTTGTTGCTTTCGGAACTTGCACGCAAAGACAGAATTGTGATTATTACAATTCATCAACCACGGTCAGAACTTTTCAGGGTAAGGAATATCAAAATAATAATAGCTTCTTACTGAGCATCACTCCATGCAGTTTTTCTTGCAGATGAGAGTTTAGTACAAAATTAAATACAGTCTATCTTCAAATCCCAGCACTAGTTCCCATTTTCCACTGCATCAAATTCAAGCTGCTTGTCCTCACCTTCTGGGCCCTTACAGCTCTGCCCCTTTCCACTTCTCTGTTCTTGTCTCTATTCATACTTTCCATTGATCCCTCTGCTGTACCACTGATGCTAACCTCAACTGCTCATTTGTCCACAACTGCCTTCATGCTTTCCTCGTCCCTGCTTTTCTGAACTTATAACAAATTCCTCTCCAGATTCCTCTCCAAAACCCATTTCTTCTGTGATGCAAGAAATTGACCAACCAATGACAGATAGGCTGAGGCACAGTTGGTATAGTTTGCGTTTTATTTTTTTTAAAAAGACAATGTACATAATGGCTAATATTTTCAAAAATGGCTGGTGATTTTGTGTACCCAACCTGAGACACCCTTAAAGGGACCTGGCTTTCAGAAAGTAGTAAGCCTGCATGTCTGACCCTCCTGAGGCAGATTAGTATATTTGCATCCATTTTACAGACTGGGGTTACTAAAACACTGAGAGGGTCAGTGACTTGACCAAGGTCACAAAGTAAGGTTGTGTCAAAACTGAGAAGTCAAGAGTTCATGGTTCCCATTCCTGTGCTCAGCCTGCACCTTTCTTTTCATAGCTGGTAGGATCCAATACCTATAAAAAGGGTCAGTTCTAATAGTTTATGATTAAAAAGACATTTGGCAGTTCAGAAATACAATAAGGAAATGTAATGATGGGTCAAATCTACTCTTCCTGTTAAAGAGCCTTTATTTACCAAATTGTAAAGTACTATTCCAGTATTCATGTTTTCCTTGTTAGTAGTAAGTTGATCTCATTAATATATATTGTGTTGTCCAACCAGTTATTTGACAAAATCGCCATCATGAGTTTTGGAGAATTGGTTTTCTGTGGGGACCCTCCAGAAATGATCACATTTTTTAGTGATTGCAACTATGCCTGCCCTGAACAATCAAATCCTTTTGACTTTTATGGTAAGTTTATCCAACTCATATTAGCAAAGATGTTGGCATTTTATTCTAGGCAAGAAGGTTGGAATTTTTTCCAACATACCTTATTGTAATTCTTCCTGTTCTTTGTAATTGTGCTAAGCTAGTTTGTTCCATTGCTTCTAAGTGGGGATCAATGCTATAAAATTATGTAACGTATTCAACAGAACAACTGCTCTTAGATCTGAGAATAAAAGTAGCTGTGGGATCAGCAACAAAATAGCTTAGGTCAGTTTTGAAAACATGCTGCTTTTATCTGGTACGATACTTATTTTAAACCTGTGGGATATAGAACATTCAGATGCCCTAGTGATAGGCAAACTAGAGACAGAAAAGAAAGAACAAACTGATGTGAACTTTCCTTTGGATCAGTAAACAGTAAAAATACACAATAGCACTGCAATAGAGCAATATGAAATAATAGGGCAAACTAACACCACAACTAGTGTTCCAGGTTCAGGAATCCTTTGGATTCATGATGCTCCTTTGCTCCTAGGAATTTAGACTTGATTTTCCAAAGTATGGAGTGCCTTCAATTCCTATTGACTTAAGTGGAAGTTGAAAATGCTCAGAGACTCCACAGATCATGCAGTATTTCACTCTTATTGTTGATTTAAAACAAAACATTTACTTACCTCGCAGTTGTTATGGTTCTTCAAAACATTTTGTCCACGTGGATCCCACTCTAGGTGCACATGAAACTAGAAGCTTTGATTTGCAGTGTTTGTGTGGCTGCACTTGAGCCCTGCATATCCTTGTGTCCCACCCAAGCCAACAGCATATAAAGGTCAGAGAAGTTGCAAACATCCCTCAGTTCTAGAGCTAATTCAGAAAATCAATTTAAGGAAGACTCACCAAAAAAAAAAAGTGGGGATGGAGGACAGGTCATGAGATCCACACTGATGGACAGCATCTTGAAGAACCACAATTATTGCAAAGTAAGTTGCTGGTTTTTTTCTTTGAGAAATTGTCCATGTGCATCCCACTCCCCCCTCTAGGTGATTGGCAAGCAATGCCCCATCTGGATGGCAAAACTGAGGAGTCCTAGTTGCCACTAACTAAAACACTGATTGTAACACTGACCTCCCAAATTTGGCATCCAATCTTGCGCCCAAATCAAGGACAAAATGTTTAACAAAAGTGAGGGGATTACTTAGGGTGACCAGACAGCAAGTGTGAAAAATCGGGATGGGGGGTAATAGGAGCCTATATAAGAAAAAGACCCCAAAATCGGGACTGTCCCTATAAAATCTGGTCACCCTAGGATTACTCCAGGTGGCTTCCTGGCACATCTCAGACATGGTTATATTTCTGAAATATGCAGACAAGGCAGCCTGCGCCCCAGTCGAATATTTGGCAGAAGATGTATATCAACCATGTAATAACAGACTGAATACACGGTGTAATCCATTTAAATATTCTCTGGGGAAAAACAGCTTGTGTTTTAGAAGTGTTACTTATGGAAACAAAAAGATAGGTTGTCTAAAAGGGCTTGTCCTATTCAAGTAATATAGCAAAGCCCTTGAAATGTCTTAGTATGAAATTTCTTCTCTGATGTGTAGGATAGGGTTTTGTAAAGAAAATGAGGGGATTAATGGATTGATTTAAATGAAAGTCTGAGACAACTTTGCAAATAAATTTAGTGTGAGATCTCAGCACCACCTTATCTCTGCGGAATGCTGTGTAAGGAGGGTCAGCCATGAGAGCTTGGAGTTAGTTGACCCTACTGACTGATGTAATGACCACCAGAGTGAAATGGTGTAGAGAGCAGAAAGGAATTCAAAGGGGGAGGATCCATGAGTCCTGAAAGGACAATCTTAAGATCGATAGATAAGTGTGAAGCAGCGCTGGATACAGTAGGGTGGGAAAAATTAAACATGACTGGCTAGGAAGTTGGCATAGTGAAATTGCTACAAGGAAGACTTTAGTTGAACTGAATGAGAGTTCAGAGAGCTGGAGGGCATGTCTACATGGGAGTTTTAAATTGGATCAAATCAAGTTAATCTGGTTTGAAAATGCTTACATACACACGACACAATCTATCACTGCATACTAACTCTACATATGTCGCCAACTCTGGAGTCATCTTGCAAAGTGAACGAGGTTTCCTCCAAATTAAATTAGTTTGCATCCACATGAACAGTAGACCAACTGCTGCACAATACTTTTTGCATGCTTTCAATAGCTACCCCACAGTGCTTTGCATATTGACAATTACTAACCTGTCCGGTTACCTGTGTGCCCTCCCTGCTCTAATCAAGTTCCAAGGACAACCCCCCACCCCATAAGAAGCTGGTGTGGAGCCAGATGTTGCCCATTTGCTCCTGGATCTCAGGATACAATTGTGATACACTCCCAAAGCCCACAACATGCCTTGCACAGCTGCTTGGAGCCATACCGAGACCATGGATCAGATCACCATCTGGGAAGAAGCACTGGTTCAGGAAGTTGTTGTGGCTGGACACTGGAAAAAAGATGTTTTTGTGGACATTGCAAAGCAGCTGTCCATGAGGGATCATTACCAGGACATCAAGCAGTGCCAGATATAGCTGCAATCCTTCTGGACTTTACATATCATCAGAGCTTGATTCTATGGTATGAGAAAAGTGTCTTGCACGCAGGGCCATACTTACACATATGGAAAGTATGCAGCAGCGTAGGGCACCAGGAAATATGGGGCACCACATTTCCTGGTGCCCTGCGCAGCTGTGTGCTGCTCTAGTCCCTACTCTGCCTCTTCCCCATGGCCCCCGCCCCTGCTCCGCCCCAACCCCGCCTCTTCCTGCCCCTGCTCCGCCCCAGCCCTGCCCCCACTGCACCCCTTTCCCAAAGCCCCTGCCCCGCCCCCACTCCATCCCTTCCACAAAGACCCCGCCCTGGTCTGTCCCCGCCCCTTCCCACCCCTGCTCCACCCCAGCCCTGCCCCTTCCCACCCCTGAGGATTGCTGCAGGGCCAGGCCTGCACTCACTGGTGGCAGGAAGTGCAGCGACCTGGCCCCAGCTGCGTCACCGGTGAGTGCTGGGGGGCAGTTCCCCCTGTCCTCAAGCCAGCCCCATCCCCCCGTGGAGGCCTGGGACCAGCCCCTCCCCCCCCCCGCGGAGGCCTGCGGCCCCCTCTCCCCTATGTAGGGCCCCAGAATAGCTAGGGATGGCCCTGCTTGCATGGATCCTGGGCTCAGGCTCCGCCTGGAGCAAAACCTGGGCACTTTGTGTTCTCTTCGATGGCAAATGAGTCTATAATGGGATTTCCTATTGTTGAAATATCAGGCTGAGTATGGAGCTCTTCAGAGACCATTGGTGACAGATTGTCTGCTATGTTGTTGTTGACTCCTGGAAGGTGAAGAGCAACTGGGGTTATCCATGGAGTTGACCATGTCCATAATCTGATTTCCTCATGGCATAGAGGTGATGAACAGATACCACCCTGCTTCTTTATATAATAAAATGCAGATGTTTGTCTGTGAAGATCTGTACAGTGGAATTCTTTAAAACTATAAGGAATGGTTTGCAGAAAATCTGACTGTCCAGAGTTCTAGGATGTTTATGGGGAGGCTCATCTCCTTCTGGGACTATATCCCATGTATCTGAAGTTAGTTCAGGTGAAGACCCCAACCAATTCCTGATGTGTCTATGGTCAGTGTCTTTGTAGGTGGAGGGGTGGAGAAGGTTCTGAGCATCCCTCCACCAATATAGTGATAACAAGATATAACAGTAATAATAAGAACTACCCTAGCTCTTCTATAGCACTTTTCATTCATAGGTCTCAACGTGCTTTACAAAGAAGGTCGGTATCATTATCCCCATTTTGTAGATGGGGAAACAGGTACAGAGAGGTAAAGTGACTTACTCAAGGTCACCCAGCAGGCCAGTGGCAGAGCTGGTAATATAATGTAGGACCCTGAGTGTCAGTCCAGTGCTACTAGGCTACATTGCCTCTCATTGGCCTTTGATGCCTCCCTGATTTTTGGAGGAAGCTTGTTCACAAAGGGAAATACTTTGTCCCACATCAAAAAATCATACTTGATGAATAATGCTTGGTAATTCAGTATGTGTAGAGTGGAGGAGTAAGCTTTCCTCCCCAAGAGATACAGCTTTTTGGGGTCTTTATCTTCAAGAGTAACTGTTGGTAGACCATGCAGGCTCACTTTCTCATGAATCACAGAGACATACCCGAGATTCGAGGATTGGATGTGTATAGAATTGTTCTAAGCCTCTCTGTGGAACTTTTATCTTTTTTCTGCTGGTTTTGCAGTCATGCAAGGGTAGCAGTGGTCTTCCAGAGGTCTATAGCTGACTCCAAGATGCCGTCATTTATAGGGATTGGTAACCTGCCCACAGTGGAGGGCTGGAAGATATCAAATAATGTATGGGCCTTTCATCAGTCACCGAGGTCTCAGTTTCCAGTGTGACAGCAATTTGACACAGCAGCTCTTGAAAAGTCCTGAAATAATCCAGAGCCAAAAGAGGCTCCTTCTCAGGTGGAGGAGATGATGACGATGAGTCTTTGGGAGAATCTAGTGGCTCAATTGCCAGTGCTGGCTCAAATATCAGTACGTGATGATTGGTGTTGAGGAATTGGTATCGGCAGGGACCAGGGTAGCTGAGCTAAAGCTGAAACCATTGTTGTTTGCCCTGAAGCATAAGAGCACTTTGTGCTCAGTCCTTGGGAGGAGAGTGGAGGTGAACAGCTCTTCTTAGGCCTTTCAACTTTCCTCCTCTTAGGGGAGAAAGACCAGTGCCAGGAACTGTGCTTAGTCTGGGGCTCTCATCTACCTTGCCTCAGCATGGAGGAGACAGTCCCGGTCTTTGGTGCTGGAGCAGCCATTGGTGCCAAGTTGATCTTTGGATTCTATCTGGCTTGTCAGTGCTGGGCCAGATTCCTTACCAGTTCCAGCTTTGGGAGTCATATTCCAGTTGATGGGGGTGCTGACAATGTAGGACTCAGAGGTGGATGGTTCCATCTTGAAGCTTGATGTCTGTTCTTCTGGGTCCGAAGTGCCTCTGATAAACTCCTCCAGATGATATAATTTTAGATGGGTGTCTCTAGATTTTCTCATTCCTCAGGAGAATGACCATCAAAGCAATGGTCAGGCACATGGCTCTTGTTGAGATGGAATAAAGAGCTATAGCAAGGAGAATGAGTCTGTAACAAGACAGGCAGAATGAACCCCTAATTTTGAATTTGCTATTTTAAGTGGTTGTGGCACAAAGTGTTGAGAGAAAATAAGTGTTTGTTTAAAAAACAAAACAAAATAAGTTTAAGTAAATTTTTAAAGAGAAAAAAAAGGATAGATTTCTATGGAAATAACCCTTAAGTAGCCAGGTAAGGATAGGCTTGGAGAATGTAAGAAGCAGACACAGCCTGGTTTCATTTTGCTGCCACTGGTGATAAGAAGGAACCGAGGAATGGTTTCAGCCATTCTGCCCTTGGGTTTGGGGGCAGAAGAGGACCTGCAGGGTGTACATCAGAAAGGAATTCACAGATTCCTATTCTAGTGTGTATGGGGTATATGGCACCTAGAGTAGGATGTACATGCCCAAATACTCAAAGAACCCATATTTTTAATCTAGTATATTTGGGTGGCAGATTGCTGACAGCTGTTTGAACGCTAACTAGTGAATCCAGAAATGTCCAAAACGTTGTATGAAGAAGCGTGGCACATTCAGAGGGAAGCAGTATTTTTCTATTGTTTTGGTGGCATTCTGCCTTCAATTAGGAGAGAGAATGATTGTAGACATGAAGCTGGAATTGAAAAAAGCTGAAAATACTAATATGACAGTAAGGATAATTTTGTCATCATGAATTTGAATAGTCTCAAAATCACAAGTTTGAGATTTAGACTCACATTTTAAAACGTTCAGTAAACACGAAGTGCTACATTCTTCAAGTGTCAACCTTTGAATGTGAAGATAAAGAAAAAAGTTTAGATCAAAGAATTATAAGTGTTCTGAAAATTGGTAGCTTCTGTGCATTCTGACTATATAAACAGGGGGTCTGAATCTGTTATCCCTGAGGTCACTTTTCACTATTGTTACTCCTAATTTACACCAGTGTCAGAGGAAAATAAAGCATCATGTTTCATAGAATGGATTGTATTAATTATGGAGTCCAAGTACAATGTTTGGTATTTGTCAAACATGACAGTAAATGAAAAACAGAATGTTAACTACAGCAATGGTTCTCAAACTAGGGCCGCCGCTTGTTCAGGGAAAGCCCCTGGCAGGCTGGGCTGGTTTGTTTACCTGCCACGTCCGCAGGTTTGGCCGATCGTGGCTCCAACTGGCCGTAGTTCGCCGCTCCAGGCCAATGGGGGCTGCAGGAAGGGTGGCCAGCACGTCCCTCGGCCCGCGCTGCTTCCTGCAGCCCCCATTCGCCTGGAGCGGCGAACTACAGCCAGTGGGAGCCACGATCGGGAGCTGCGATCGGCCGAATCTGCGGACACGGCAGGTAAACAAACCGGCCCGGCCCGCCAAGGGCTTTCCTGGAACAAGCGACGGCCCTAGTTTGAGAACCACTGAACTGCAGGGCCTAGTGGTTAGTGCAGGTATTAGATTTTAAAACTCTCACATTGACTTGCTGTGTGACCTTGAGCAAGTCACTTAGGGCCAAATTTTCCAAAGTTACTTCTGGGTTTGGGTGACTAAATGTTGGATCCCCATCTTTAAAGACATATGACCTGATTTTTGGAAGTACTGCCCACTATAGCTGAGGACAATATTGCTTATTTCAGTTACCTCTCAGAGGTGCTCTGAAGCTTAATTAATCTTTTGTGAAGTACTTTAAACTCCTTGGACAAAGGTGCTAAAGGTGCTATTGTTATGGTTTAACTCCCATCTGACAACATTTTACGGTATGTCTACACTGCAATTAAACACCCACAGCTGGCTCAGGCTCCTGGGGCTTGGGCTCCAAGGCAGTGTAGACTTCCAGGCTTGGGCTGCAATCTGAGCTCTGAGTCCCTCTAACATTTCAGGGTCCTAGAGAGTCTGGGCTCCAGCCTGAGCCTGGAAGTCTACACTGCAATGAAACAGCCCCATAGGCTGAGCCCCACGAGCCCGAGTCAGCTCGCGTGGGTCAGCTACAGGTGTCTAATTGCAGTCAAAGGCTAGGTCTACACTACCTGCCTGAATTGGCGGGTAGAAATCGACCTCTCGGGGATCGATTTATCGCGTCCCGTTGGGACGCGACAATCGATCCCCGAATCGACGCTCTTACTCCACCAGCGGAGGTGAGAGTAAGCGCCGTCGACAGGAAGCCGTGGAGGTCGATTTTGCCGCGGTCCTCACAGCGGGGTAAGTCGGCTGCGATACGTCAAATTCAGCTACGCTATTCACGTAGCTGAATTTGCGTATCTTAAATCGACTCCCCCCTGTAGTGTAGATGTAGCCTAACATACCCCTAGAGTTTAAGCATAGACAGCACTGAAAAAACAAAACTTATGAAGAGAAGGTGTAATATGAACACTTTATGTAGCCAGCTTAGTAGGTTTAGAGAAGTAAGTTATCTGTTAGAACATATGCTCCTGAGGACTTTAATCCAGGTTCTGATGCTATTGGTCAAAGTTAGATAATTATTTGCTTCAAAAGAAATGTGATTTTCCAAAACTCTGCAGCATTAGCATTTGATCATACAAGTAAGACAACTAGAACACACAAGGTTCTCATCTGCTAATAATAAGAAACATCTGCTGGTGGCAAGACCAATTTATAGGTGAATTTATTAATATGGAGCATCCAGCTATGCAGAATTTTTATCTTCTGTAAGTTCCACTGCAGTAAATAATTTTTTTAAATAAATTTTTGTTTTACATGGGGTTTGGGCCAGTAATGGGTAATGTGACCAGCCAGCATTTTCTATTTTACATTTTTAAAATGGGTGGGGGAGGGGTTGTTGAGACTGGAAGTTCCCTTCCACTGGAGGAGGGAGCAAAAACCAGTGCAACAGGGCAAAGCTGCATTGGAGAGAGAAGAGAAGTAACTCTGGTAGCATGTTTCAGAGTAGCAGCCGTGTTAGTCTGTATCCGCAAAAAGAAGAACAGGAGTACTTGTGGCACCTTAGAGACTAACAAATTTATTAGAGCATAAGCTTTCATGGACTACAGCCCACTTCTTCAGATGCATAACAAATCTTCTGGTAGCATGTTATCCCCTGAGACCAATATTTCACAAAATGAAACCCCATGGGTTAGGTTGGAGTGTCTCATAGTAGAGAAGGGGTAGGAGTCAGAGAGAAGTTGTTCTGTATGGTGGGGATTCCTCAAAGCCTGGTAGATTTCTGAGTGGAAATCTGATCATCCATTCATCCATCCTAAGCAGCATTAGCAGCTCCTTTGCAACTTCTTTTCCCTGAACAGAAGTTAGGGCATAGGCAATGGCAATATGGTTCTTTTCCAGTGGGGAACAAAGTTAGAGGCTCTACCAGTGAAAGGCAAGTCCATTCATTTCAGGATCTAGGGCTCCACAGAGTCAGGGTTCCACAGAAATTCCAGAGACTGAATTCCCCATATTGAGAGAATGGAGAGGAACCTCCACAAGGTGAAAAGTTTCCAGTTGACTTTTCCTCCTCCTGCAGATTTTTCTACAAAGGCTTTGGTGAAGGGAGAGTAAGAAGGGGAAATGATCAGGCCTTTGATAATGTCTGTAGTTTAACACTTGGGTAAATTTGCAGTGGATCTGACATCTGTGGACACTCAAAGCAAAGAACGTGAACTGGAAACCTACAGAAGAGTTCACATAATTACATCTGCCTATAAAAATTCAGAGATCTTTCGCAAGACTTTGGAGGCCATTGAAAGAACAAAACGCATGAAAGACCTGCCAGCAATACCATTCAAAAGCAAAGACTCACCCAGTGCAGTCTCCAAACTATGGATTCTCTTACGGTAAGGACTCACTCTAAAAAAAAAATTAATTTTGAAGCTCTCTAATAACATCATTTGGATAATCTTATTCACCTTGCATATACGCACATACATTATTTCTTCCTCTGGGCTTCCCAGTGCATCCCATTTTCCTTATGCTGTCTTTTACGTTGTAACATCTTTGGGGCAGAGTGCCTTTGTTTCTTTTTCAAAGCTGGACACATTATCAGTGCTTAATCAGTCATAACAAGCAAAAATAGTACAATGATTTTGTTTCAATTTCAGGAGGACAACAAGAAACTTCTCCAGAGATAAGACTGGCATCATCATGCGTCTTTCTCAGAATCTGTTGTTTGGCCTGTTTTTAGCAATTTTCCTTCTCAGACTGAAGAATGATCTTCTAAAAGGAGCACTGCAAGATCGCGTGGGGCTCATTTACCAGTGTCTGAGTGCTACACCTTACACAGGAATGCTCAATGCTGTTGCCCTGTGTAAGTTATTCGTTCCTCCATATGATGCGTAGCAAGTACTGTATATACTATGAAAAAGGCCTTTAAGAATGCTAATTTTAAGAGCTACATCATGGTTTTAGCAGATAGCCCGTAATAAGAGGTGGTACATAAGCACAATGTTCCACAGGAAAGCAATGGAAGGTACAGTGCCACAGACAAAGACCGTATAACTCAAAGCAACCTGACTGTGTTCAGTGAAGTAAGTTATTGCACTTATTTAAAGAGTATAGCATGCTCCTCTGGCATGGCCCTCTAGCTGAGATGGCAGGGAGTGTGGAACAGTGGCTCCACCTAATCCCTGTCCTACCTTGTCCACTTTCTGCCTCTGTGCGGGGGCTGTATTTTTGGCCAGCTTTTACATGAATTATGCAAGTGGGGAATAGTCCTTTCTTTCTCCTATTCCCCCATCTAGCTGTGTAAAGGCAGGACAAAGTCTAGCTGCAAATTTGCACTCTGTTAATTGAAATCACAGTTATGGGCATGGAAAGGTTGAAAGGGCATATGACATGGCTGGCTTCAACAGTGACTAAGGATAGAAGTCTTGATTAGACTTTTTTATCCTTGAAAGTATTATATTCTGGTATCTTATACTTATGAATATTGTTATTTTCACATGCTCTTTCTTTTACAAGTGCCATATGTTGGCCTCCCATGTAGTAACAATACCTCTGTTTGAAGAGTGAAAACTGTTTTTTCTATCAAGGGCACATATGTGGCCCCCATCATCATAGAAGATGGACATCTCCATAAATTGACCATCAAAGACAGTTCTTATGAGTAGTGTCAGATTCTTACCTGCTACAGATGAAGCTTGTATCTCCCGTGACGCATCTGGCCACCTCTGGTTAAGTGTATAGACTGATCTACTAGTGAACATGGTTTTCACTGGCACTAGGCCGCCCAGATGGGTTTGAACAAAGTGTTTCTGAAATATTCTAAGAGTTGTCACGTTGCCTTGTCTAAGCTTTGCGAGCATCAATTTCTGCATGGTATTTTTGGTCAATGGTGGTTTAATTTCTATTGTACTTTTCACTCCAGTTCCTCCATTACGTGCTGTCAGTGACCATGAAAGCAAAGATGGCTTATATCAGAAGTGGCAAATATTGTTAGCATACATACTACATTTCCTTCCCTTCAGTATCATCAGTGTGGCGATTTTCAGCACCTTTCTATACTGGTAAGCATTGAGACAATTATACCCCTCTTAAAACTATATTCTCATTATGGTGCTCTTAAATTCCCGTGTCAGGAATAGGCCTCCAGGAATAAGCTTTATGATATTGCCTTTCAGAGAGATCAGAAAAGCAAAGAAAAGGCATAGGGATGATATAGTACTTGCCCTACCTCTAGCTCTTGTTGTGACGTTGTGCAGTCTATATGGTTTTATAAAAACATGATAATAAGTGAATATAATGTAACTGGGATAGTTTTCAAAAAATATGGTAATAAGTGAATATAACGTAACTGGGATATGCTTCATGCAAAAGGTCTCTTGTAAGGTATCATTACAAAGCTTATAATCTACTGAGTATGATTATCCGATTTGTATAAATGTACCACTTTTGTATCTAAAACTAGAAATATAAAATATAACTCTGAGGGCCTATTGTAATTATGTAAAGTGTGGGCCATTAATGATGGTTTGGAATCTTGATGACTCCCATTATTCGCAGATGGCTGTGTTTACCTGTGAGTCTTCTTATATATGTGTATGCTGGCAAGTGGGCAATGAAGTCTTCCAGCGACATGTAATCATGTCACCTGAACTGGAATCCATCTTTAACCTGGTGCTTTTCCAGTGAGGGGGGGTGGAAACCCATAGGGACAAAGGGTTCCTGCCTTATGCAAAAGATATATAAAGGGGTGGAACAGAACAAAGGGGAGATAGGAGACATCATGAAGAATCCCCTAGCTACCACCTGAGCTGGAACAAGGGCTGTACCAGGGGAAAGAATTGTGCCCAAGCCTGGAAGGTGTCCAGCCTGAGAAAAAACTTACTGAAGCATCTCTGAGGGTGAGATTATCTGTATTCAGTTTGATTAGACATAGATTTGTGCATTTTATTTTATTTTGCTTGGTGACTTACTTTGTTCTGTCTGTTACTACTTGGAACCACTTAAATCCTACTGTCTGTATTTAATAAAATCACTTTTCATTTAGTAATTTACTCAGAGTATGTATTAATACCTGGGGTGGCAAACAACTGTGCATATCTCTCTATCAGTGTTATAGAGGGCGAACAATTTATGAGTTTGCCCTGCATAAGCTTTATGCAGGGTAAAACGGATTTATTTGGGTTTAGACCCCATTGAGAGCTGAGCATCTGAGTGCTAGAGACAAGCACACTTCTGTGAGCTGTTTTCAGGTAAACTTGCAGCTTTGGGACAAGTGATTCAGACCCTGGGTCTGTGTTGCAGCAGACGGGAGTGTCTGGCTCAGCAAGACAGGGTGCTGGAGTCCTGAGTTGGCAGGGAAAACAGGAGCAGGGGTAGTCTTTGCACATCGGGTGACAGCTCCCAAGGGGGTTTCTGTGATCCTACCCGTCACACTTGTCTACACTTAAAACTTATGCCAGCATAGCTACGCTGGTCAGGAGTGAGAAAAACCTATACCCTTGACTGACATAGCTATACCGACAAAACTCCTAGTGCAGCCATAAGAGCACTTCTGTTGACAGAGAACCTGTCACTTCTCCTGTCAGTGTATGCTGCATCTTTTTTTTTTACACGAGGGACCTATGACAGCATAGCTATGCTGTCATAGGCTATGTAGTGTAGACATAGCCTTGGTGAGTTAGAATTTTGGTGAAAATGTTCTAATAAACAACACAAAAAATGAGACAAAATGCTTGTTTTGGCTCTTAAAAACATGTGAATCTAAGACAAATAGATTATCTCAGTATTTGCAGTATTGCTTTGTAGTTCTAATAGGAAATACCTTGAACAGTCCAAATATTGAGGTTAGGGTAACTTCATATACTTATTTAAGGCCTAATTCTGCCAGCCAGAGGCATATTGAATAGTTTCTTACTCAACAAGCAGATCAAGGATTAAGGTATTGCTCAGCCTAAGTAAGGCTGTCAGAATTTGGCCCTTCATTATTTAAGGGATTTGGCAGGTTCTGAAGGGTCAGGTCTTATATCATTTTCATGGCATGCACAAGGGTAGAGGGGCCCACAGCCTCCAATCCTGTGGAAGCCTGTCTGTGCAAACAGTTTGAAGCTGGCATTCTGAGAGGTTTTGGAAAGAGCGGCTGCTTAGTGCATAGTCTCCCTTCACTTCTCCAGAGTTTCTTGCAGAAGTTAATGCAGAGTACAGCTAATAATCTAATCTTTTTTATTATGTGATGGGTATATGCTTAGTGTGTCTTTGCAATGGGAAAGAAAAATATGGAGTGGAAGGTTATCAGCCACTTGAAAACACTATTGAATGAGAATTAGATCATCCTCTGGACATAGCTGTGGGATATTAAGTGAATTTGTAATCTGCGAGGGTTTCCTGTCAGTCTGAGACTCTACAGTTTCTTTGTGATCTCCTGAAGATTTTAACTGATCAGGAATAAACAGCTCCCACTGATAGACTAACCACTGGGAAGATCCCTGGTATTGATGGCCTTCCTGCACACTACTACAAAAAATTTTGATTTATTTTGGGGTACGATTTGCTGATAATTTTGAATAAAAGCATCAGAACAATTGACTTCCCGTATATATGGCTGATTTTATACTGGATCAGGCAAAGTTGGCTTTCATAAAAGGCAGGACATGCAGCATTTTAGGTTCAGGGAATATTTTTAATTTCCTCCAAGTTTTAGTGGTTTTGAATTTATAATTTTTAGTACTATGTATCTTATTAATTTGATAATTAAAAAATTCATGTCTCTAGGTTTTTTTTCCTTTCTCTCTTCTCTTTCTGATATCACAAGATTATTAAAATCTCCTTGTGTATATTGAAGCGTTCTTACTCCTGCCACACTGAGGCAGTGCTTCTAAATCTGATAGTTTCTGTTCAGTTTCTCCAGTTTGCATAGGGCAGTCTGAGAGATTTACTCCTGGAGCCCTAAATAATGTAAACAGTGAATATTTCAACTTGGGAAAAATAATATAGCCAGTGCAGAAATGATGTCGTGAATGTTGATTTATTTTGCAAATATCTAATGGCCAGTAGCATTACATAGTATACCATCTGATCAATGTGAAATTGATTATGTCTTGAATTAATGGACCATGTAATTTCTGATTATGTACTCCCAGTAGAAACATCCACAAGGCAATGTTTTTATTTACAGGTATTTTGCTCCTTGAGGCTTCATATATTTCTGAGCTCTTTCATAAATTGTTGAGCCATTAGAGTGCTGTTTTAGGAAGTAGGGAAGGAGTCTTGCTATTGTGATCTTGGAAGGAACCAGTCTAATTCACTTTTTGTTATAAGCCTCTTTTCTATACCTAGAGATGTGCTCCATCTCTTGCTGCTTATCCTGACCACTCCCTCATGCCAGCCGCACAGGAAGGCCATGGAGACCTTATTGAGAGGTCAAGTTAGGGAAGAACCAGGATGGAGCTGGTAGTATGAGGAGATCAGATTTCTCAGCAGGTGGTGGGAGCAGGGGTGAGAGAAATAAGGATATGTTTTGTTTGGTGGAGGAGAAGTAGGAGCAAGAGCAGAAAGGGGGTTAAGACTCCTTCTGTGGAGTGAGGAAATTGATGTAGATATCCCTTAATAGAGAGTACCAAGGATGTGTACACTCTTCTTTAGGACTATAACAGCCTGATTTTAAGCAGGGCCCCAATCCAACATCCTTTTTTGCACCCAGAATGTGCCATTATAAAATATTGTGGATACAAAATTCCATCTGTAATTATCTGCAGACAGTACTGATGTTATTTAGACATCTAACTATATGATTGCACCTCCATGACTAAATGACAAAACATTAGTGCACTGTCGGTACAAAAAGTGAGGATGTTTTTTAAAAGCCTGATGCCATAATGTTTATTTTTATATTTTAAAATGCTCTCTTGACTGTATTTGCACAGGACTGTAGGAATGAACCCTGATGTTTCCAGATTTGGATATTTCTTTGCTGTTGTGTTAGTACCTCATATAATTGGCGAGCTACTAACACTTGTTTTGCTTGGTGTGGTTCAAAACCCAAATGTAGTCAACAGTGGAGTGATGCTACTTAACGTAGCAGGAGTGCTAGTTGGAAGTGGGCTTGTAAGGTAAGGAAAAGTATTATTAAATAATTGTGGTTTTAATGATAAAATAATGTAACTATAGAATAGTCTCAAGAATCTCTGTTGCTAAAGGTGTCTATGAGTGTGTTACACAAGAAGGTAACAACTAGATAAAGTGCACCTGTAATCTTTGGCAAGGCAACTATCTAATCACTGATCTTTTAAACCTTGTACTAAATACATGGGACACACTCAATCCCAACTTTTCCTACAGAAACTGAAATAAGCCTAAAGATAGTTAATGCCAAAGCCACTTCCTCACTGAAATGGCTACACCTCATAAAGTGATTCTCAATAAAAAGTATCAGTCTGTGTCATATTTGACAGTGCTTTTTCTCCCGTAAACAGATTTCAGCTAAAGCTGGTTCTGCAAAGTAAAACTATGTTAACACCTTCTTCAGTGCCCTATTAGCCACTGCTAAATTTAGTGAAGGGTTGTAGTTTTGTTGTGAAAGTATTTCCCACCACCTTAGTTCAGTGCCTTACTGACCTCTTTGAGTGAGAATGTGTGGGTTTTTTTACGATGTTTTTTAGTACACACAGTGCTAATTAAGACTGTGAATCTCTTCATTAAAACAACAAGGAGTCCGGTGGCAGCTTGAAGACTAACAGATTTATTTGGGCATAAGCTTTCATGGGTAAAAAAACCTCACTTCACGAAAGCTTATGCCCAAATAAATCTGTTAGTCTTCAAGGTGGGTTGTTGTTTTTGTGGATACAGACTAACACGGCTACCCCTGATACTTAATCTCTTCATTGTCTGTGAAGAGAATCAATATTGCCAGTGGGTCTTGGATTGCTGGACATTTCTGCAGCATTTGCTGTGTTGGATCATAAGGAGTTGTTTGGAAACTTTGTATGAGAGACAGGAAGTGCACACACTTGCTGAGTACAGTTACACTGAGCTGATCACAGACTCTGTTTTGATTCACATTATTAATTCTTTGTTTTGCAAGTATCTTTAGTAGTCCTCCAGGGTTTAATATTCACTCTGTGTCTACTTTAGAGGAAATGAAGTGAATACACATGGTGGACTTTTGTTATGCAAATAACACTCATCACTCCTAATAGTTCTTCCATTGTCATTTTATTAGCTTTTTTGATGACACAGTAACATGAATATAAATAAGTTGTAAAATTAATTGCTACTATACCTAAACAGGTCCTTCAACATTTGTCACAAATACAGTTTGTCCTTGAAAATTGTGCAGGCAAATTAAGGAGGCTCTCTAAAACATGGTTGTAAGGTGCTGAAGGGAGCTGTGCAGTTATAAGTTTGGGTAGAATTGGTTCTTGAAATAACAGAAGGCCAATGTAACTAGTTTTTGTTTGTTCAAGGCGCACAGAAGACATGCCTACACCTTTTAAAGTTCTAAGTTACCTTACGTTCCAAAAATACAGCAGTGAGGTTCTTGCAGTCAATGAATTTTATGGATTAAACTTCACATGTGGTAAGTATTCACTGAGCCCCCTTAAACCCTATGTAAATCAATTTAAATGAAATATATGTTTAAATTTATACACATGCTAACAAAGAGTACTTGCCATACCTTTGTAAGCACCCCATACAACTTACAAATACAACATAATTAATAACTAAGCATAACAATTCATTATAAGGCAGTATAAAGCAGTAAAACTTTTATAACCCACTGCTAGCAAACCATGCCACTCAAAAGCTTGAATCTCCCTCTCCCTCCAACAGTTCCCCACTCTTCAACTTCCACCACTTCCTCACACCCACAGGCTGTTTTCTTCCCCATGCATTTTAAAAGATGAGCTTTGCAGCAGGCCTTGAAGGTCATAAGATTTGTGCTATTTTGTAGATCATGTAGAGGAACCAAATCCAAAGTTGGGGGCCTTTGGAGAGAATGCCCTGTCAGCCACGATTTCTTGTTTATATCCATGGGGCATCACTTGAGCACCTCTGTTGATTTCAAATGCAGTGTAAGGCACCATGAGAGAGGTATTTAAGTTAGGCAATAATCTGTTTAGGGTTTTATAGGAAGGACTATGGCTCATAGTTGAAAGTAACTGATGTCAAATTAATCATTAATTTTTGATAGTGATCCTTTTCAATTATGGATTTTTTCAGTATGTTCTCCAGGCAGCCTGGCTCCACTGCCCAGGCCTCAGATTCTGCAGCAGTACCACTTCCTCCCAAGGAAGGAAGGCACATCTAGCTTTAGCAACTTATCTCCTTAGAACTTGGTTATTGCACTATTATCTCGGCACCCAAGAGCATCAGCCTACACTTCTGGCTTCCCTTGCTTCCTGACTGCAAGTTATGGTTCCCCAAAGCACTGCTTCCTGGCTTCATAGAACAGTGGAGAGAGTATCACCCTTCAATTAATTCCCCCTTGTGGGGTAAGGTAGAGTGCAAGAAGCAAGTGCAGGCGAGTTCTGGCAGGAAATGAAGACAAAATAAAAGGCTGGGCACTTGGCTCTCGCAAAATGGTGAATTCTGTGCAAAAAATGTCAGCTTCTGCTATTGTGGAGTTCACAAGGCCCTGAGCAAGATTAGTGGGACAACTCACACCTCCGAGCTATTGTTTTAGACTTGCAGCAAATTGAGGAAGAGAACAGTGCAGTAGTTTGCACAGTTCACATTTCCACTGTTATCGCCAACTAGACTGGCTAGAAACAATTTTTGAAAACAAAATCTGAGATTCTGGAGCAGTGTTGTGACAGGGGTGTGTGATAGGATGTACAAACCCCACACTGGGCAACAAGGGGTTGTACTAACCCCACACTTGCAGCAAATACTCCATCTGCTGGAGGAATTAAAAGATAGGAATAAGCTCACTGGGGTAGCAGAGCTGGAAGAGAGCAGATTTGCAGCCCACAGCTCCAGCAGAGCAGAGGGAAGCCTAAGCACTCTGACACAGCTGTCCAAAGGGACCCACCCCAGAGACAACCAAAGAAGGAAGTTTCCTGCGGACCTTGGTCACTCCCTCTTACTTATTTTGGTTTGGATTTTCCCACCAGGGGAAAATCTTGGACTAAGCTTACGGGGGTGGAGGGTGAAGGAGAAGGGAGGACAAGAGGAAGAGACCCAGGGAGGACAGCCTTAAGCAGCCTTGGTTGCCAGACTACTGGTAGCCAAAAGGGCCCTGGGTTGGAGCCCCGTTGACTGGGAAGGCCTGGGCTCCCCTCCCCACACCCCCTGGGCAGTCAGGGGTTGTGGCCATGACCACTAGGCCACACTTTCCAACTGGACCCCAAGTGAGACGCATTACAAGGGGTGAAATTCTCCAACTATGGACACACGGGATCCTGTTTATAAGTGAAAATCAACACCTTTAACATCTCCTTGATGTTAGCGCAGATCATAACAATATACTACATGCTCTAAGCAGACTGACACATTATAGCTAGCTTCAGTTTTGGATGGTTTTAAAATGTAGTCCCATATAGAGCATATTGCAGTAAGTAACCTTGAAGACAACAAAGGCATTCATCACAGCAATGATAATAATATCTTGCACTTTTCTGTAAGGATCTCAAAGTATTTCATAAATATTAATAAGCCTAAGTCAAACAACTTCCCAGTGCTTATGGGTCCTTGCAGACAGCATATTTGATGGGCCTTAAATCTTCCATTTGGTGTGAGTGAAACTAGTGACACTTCATTTCTCTCTTTAGAAAATGCAAAGCAGGTTAGACACAGAAACATGCAGAATGCCCCAATTTCCCAAACACGGCAAATTGGCTGGGATGGGCACTGAGGAGCTCCTGGGAAGCCTGTCAGGGAAGGAAATCTGCTCAGCCACTCTGTGGGTATTACTCCAGTTTCAGGACCACAGTAAATTGCAGCAGCTGTCTGAGCTGTGGTATTTGCATAGCAAGAGATCTGCCAATATGCTCTCAAGTTTTTGCTGTGAAGCAATAAGTCATTGCAGAGCTGAGTTCTGAGCATACAACGATGGTACAGCCTCTGCCCAGATTCTCCTGGAACAACACTGGCTCCACTATCGACAGTACCCTCCATCCCCATAGGGGAAGAGGAACGCGTTGTGAACACATATGTTATATTAAAATAAATTGTAAGGCCAAGTATATTAAATAAAATCGAGGTGAGTAGAACGTGGGATCCAGGTGTTTAAATCAGTGCACCACTTACAGTAACTAGCCTGGCATGCTCTATAATATAATACAAAACCCTTTTTTTTTTTTTTTTTTTGCAGGTGGCTCCAATGTTTCTCCTGGAGTTGGTGCATCATGTGTTTTCCCTCAGGGCATTCAATTCATTGAGACAACCTTTCCTGATGCAATGTCCAGGTTCACAACAGACTTCTTAATGCTATATGCTTTCCTACCCGCACTTGTCATTCTAGCAATTGTGAGTTTTAAAATAAGAGATATAATTATTGTCAGGCAATAAAAACATTAGGAATTCTAAACTGGCTGCACAGTACAATATACCAAACTTGCAGTATTTGAGAACATTATTTGGGCAAAGTAGTATCCATCATTTTGTTGTCTTTCTAAATTATAGTAAGTGAGGAGTGAATTACATTCACACTATTCATATCTTTTTCCTTTCAGTTAACAGTTTTAACTCATGTTGGAAACAACATGTTAAATACTATGAACAAAACAGTAAACACTTAAAACTAAAAATTTTATATTATTTTTTTAATTCACAAAAATGTTTTAACATATTTGTAAGTGCACTTAATAAAGAGGTGCAGACACGGGAACAAATGTCATTTGCTTTGTTAGGGATTATTCTTGCAAGCTTGATGACCAAGGGGCACAGCAATATTTCCTCTAACAGCTGCACCTCACCTTCCCCCCCCAATAAATAATGTTAAAATATCAAAACATAATATAATAGACATGGTAACTCAGTTGTGTGACAGGACTTCACTTCGATCTTCAAGTTATTAATGCAAAGGGTGGAACTAAGATACTACAAAATTTGCACAGTCGAGTGTGAAGTAAAGTGAATGTCTGTGAATCTGTATATAAATTTAAGCTCAGAAATTGTGAAATTGCTCAGCACCTGTGACCAAATATGTAACATATAATAAACTATAACATTCAGAGAAGGAAAAATTCATGTTAGATCATCCTGCCCAACCCCTTTCCAGTTCAGGATAGTTCACCGAGAAATTTTCTTATGTGCTCCAGCCCAGTGGTTGTTCAATTGTCCATTTTTGTGGTAAGATGACATACCTCTCATGGGCCACCTCTTGTCTCAGTACCTCAATTCTCTATTGCTTGGTTCTCAAATATTTCATCCTGCTGATGGACAAAAGGCTGAGCTTTACTGGTTTATGTTAAGTTGGACTGTCTCCATCAATGACGTTTCCATCTTTTCAAATTGCACTAGAAGACTGATAATGAACATTAGGAATAATTTCCTACCACTAATCTAAATTTCCTTTTATTAATGCACACAAATATCCCACAATCTGTGTATGGAGAGGTGGGGACTTATATTTACTGATAGTTTGTTATGGTTTGTCAAATTTAATGCTCTAATTTAATAAAGGTGTTAACTATCACTTCCAGGATGGGTAGCAGTATGGTTCCCACTGTCCAGAAATCATAACAGTACTCAATGTTATTGGTGAGCAGGAGCCATAACATAGTTCTATGAAGAATGGGTATAGTCTTTGGGAATGTTCTCCTATACAAGATTAACAGAACCTGGTTTTAACTACATTATATCAGGCAGCTTGTATGAAAGTCTCTCTCTTATAGCACTTATCAATTAATGGGTAACATAGCACCTAAAATATGTATCTGCAAACTGGGAAACATCTGACTTTATACACATTATATTTTGTGTACACAGGTACAGCTCTGGGCTTGCAATAATCTGTTTGTGCCCTTAAATGCATATTTTATGTAGGAACTTAAAAAAACCAACAAAACATATGGCCTTAAGAGTCCCATGCTTCATATTTAAACCCATCCATGGGAATAATCTTTTCCAAAATTTTTTTTCCAAAATCTTGAGTCTGATGATCCAGGTTTATTTTCTCACCAGAAAATATTTTCAGTTCACATTATAGTATATGAATTTAACTATTAATTTATAACAAGTTTTTTTTATAATTTAATAATAGATGCAATCATGCTATATTAACTGTTTATTTATTGTATGTTTGTTATTTTGTATTACATATTTTTCCAATTGTATAAAACACCAGTTTCAATTACTTTGTATAATACTCAAAAATGATGATTGATCTTAACATGTACAAAACATAAAATTAAAATCAGTGTGAGAGCTAAGCACTTATCTCAATCAAGATTCAAACTCCATTTCTTTCCAGGATTTAGAGGCATTTCTCTTATATTGTTCTAGTTCCTAAAACACAAACACATTTCAAAACACTTAGCATAGAACATCCCCAGTAAAATAATAATAAAATGCATCCATCTGTAACTTTCCAATCTACCTGCAGTTTAAGGTTTCTAGCTATGTTTCTAAATCATACATTATCACATTTTGAAAAAGTACAAGAAGAAATTTTGAATCTTACTAAAATTAAAAATGTTTAGCTTTAGAGGCTGACTAAGTTGCTTCAGGAGAGAGAGCGAGATGTGATTTCCTCTCCTAGCTATTCACTTGCCAGGCCAGGGCAGGCCAAGCCCCAAGTTGGAAGCACTGTGGAGACATGGAAATTTGCCACTATCTATTGAATATACTTTAATTTTATTGCTTTGTTTGTATCATAGAGCCCTAGATTACAATGGCAAAAATAGTTTCTTATGCACGGTGTGCCAAATTCAGGACTTTGTCCATTCCAAGCAGTGAACTGTATACAGGGTACTGTCCATGAGAATCCTATGCGGGAAGGAAGCCATTTCACAGAGATTACTTTTACACATGACTGAAGTAATCCCTCCACAGCCCCAAAACACTTCATGTGGTGGGGGCGGGGGGAGGTTGCATATGTGTGTGGAAGACCAGCTGAGTCACAAAACAATGAATCCACTCCTTTACCCATGCTAATTCATCAGGATCCTTTACAAAGCTGAAGCTTCACAGGGGCGTGTGCATTCCCTCCAAATCAAGCCCTTGGCCCTCTTGTACGAGTTGTTCTGCTAGCGATAACTCTGTGGCCAGGGAGATGTAGCTAGATTTCCCTCTTCATTAGTATACTCTATTTTGACCAGAAAGTAGTAGCCTGAAACATTTCTTAAAAGATCACAAAGGATTTATTTGACATGTATGCAGGAAGATTCTTCCCTCTACATTAATTTATTTTTTAATCAGCTATTCTGAATAATCCCTTTATGGGAATGAGATGTATACACCTGAATGTAAAAATAAGCAAAAACTAAAGAGGTAGCATTTCAGGAAGAAGTAAATCCCAGTCAGTACTGGGAAATCTTTAGGAAAAAAGCTTTGAGGAACAGATTATTAAGAGCAGCAGTAAAAGTTGTTACTGTGAAGATATTAAAAAGGCAGGCACTTAGAGGCAATCACCACTACAGCATAAAGAACAATAGCCGGGTAGACAGATGGACCTACATGACCTTATTCCATCCAAAAATGTTACTATGAATTTTGATGCATATAAAAAGCTTTAGAAACATTAGCAAACAGCAGTTTTATCTTTTAGTTTCATGCAGTGATGCGTACCATATGGCATCATAGTGCTTAAAGATTTATGAGCCGAGTTATTTAAAAGTCACTATGTCTTCTTTACATACACGACTCCAAGTTAGCTAAAGGTTTGTATTATTCTAATTACAGACATATAATTTTAGGTCTATGGTTATCTACTTTTGCAAATTCAAAGATCAGTTATCCACCTGCTACTGCATTAGAGTGGCATGTTTAGCTACACCACACAGAAAAAATTCATTATGCTGGAAATTCCCAATTGCGTTCAATTAGTTTACATGAAATTTTGATATAGCACAGATATAACTCACCAAACACTGTAGTAATAGTTTTTAGATAGCAAAAAGACCTTCCTGCTATGTTTTCAAGGAAATACACACTGTATCTGTGTTTTATGTTACAATTCTAATGTGAGGCTAGCTGCTTGGAATCTGAAGCAGGAAAGTCAGTGTAATGGCTCCCCTTTCTTGACTAGGATCTCTTCTGAAACTAAATGCCCAAGCCACCAGGAACCAAAAATCTACTGAGCCTTACCTCCCATGCAATCTTACTGCAATCAATGGGGTTGAAAGGGCTGCAAGTCAAAACAGATTTTTGTGCAAGCTCTCCTCATAGCTTAAGAATTCACGCAAAGGCAGTGGTATGGCAGTCTATTAAAGGCAGCCATCAAGTAAGATTCTCAGCTGATTTAAACTGGCATAACTCCATAAACTTTAAGAAAAAGATGCTGATTTGCAAGAGCTGAAGAGACAGCCCTTCTATTTAAGTGAATAAGGGAACTTATTTTAAGTCTAGCAGGACTGTTAATAATCAGGACTCACTAGTTTAACATGTTTTAAGAAAAAAAACAAAATAAGGCAGAGAGAGACAGAGAGTGCGCTGGATTTCAGGCATCCTTTCTAAAACCAAATAAAGGGATAGAACAACAGTGCTAGAAACCTTTGCAAATTCAAGAGCCAGTCTGCAGGAACCACAGTTTAGTAACTCTTGTAAATGTGACTGGGGATTGGGGAGTTCCAGTAGCTTGTGAGGATGGGTGGGAAATCAGAGAAAAAAAGGTGAACACAAACCAGTGATTAGTATGAGTGTCATATGATTACTATCCTGATTTTAATGGTATGGACTAGATAAAACAATTGATGTTTCACAGGAGTTATTCAGGCAAATTGACATGAAAGCCACACTTGTTTGTGTTTAATAGAAATGATGGTCATGAGGCTCGTGGAGAATAATAGGAGACATAAGCTAAAATGATATAGGAATGGAGACGATTTCTTCTAAAAAGGGAATATGGAAATAAAATATGAAGTAAATACATGCCCCTTTTGAGGAAAATGTACAACCTCAGAGTCTTGAATCTTCTTTTAATATAGATTTTTAAAGCTATCTTTAGTGGTTAAATCAAATATTATTTCAGTACAACCTAACTAATCTGTACACCTGATAAAGTCACACAACCAAAAATTCTCTCTCCATACTTAACCAAAGCCAGCATCTTTCATTATCAAGGGAGCCAGCATGCTGTCTGATGCAGATTCTTCAAACCCTTTGTTTTCCTGAAGGTTTGAGGCATTTTCCAATATCTTCAGGAAAATAGGTTTGTAGTAGTATTTTATAGTGTTTTGTAAGAAGGGGTGCTGCCATTTGCTTCAAAAACTTCAAAAGTTTTTGAAGATAGTGTCTGATTTTCAGGGAGGTGTTCTGTGTGTCTGATATTGATTAAGTCACACAATCTCCATTTGCTTCAGTTAACCACTGCAGTTTTTTTTTTAAATCATATTCTTCTAAGAATCAATGGTTCAGATCTATTTATCATTTAGGTACTTTGGCCCTGATCCTTAAAAGGTATTTAGGTGCCGCCATCTCTCTTTAGGCACCGAAGTCTATAATTTAGGTGCCACTGACATTTTCAAACCTACTGCTCAGCTGCTACCTTGGCTGAAAATTCTACTGGGCAGCAGGCTGCATATGGGCTAAGGGTCAGTGTTAAGAGGAGCTGCACCTAAGTATCTTTAAGGAACTGGGCTTCCCTGGGTTCCAGTCTATTGATTTAGTCACCAGGCCAAGGCGAATAGTAAAGTGATGTTAACTGTAAAATATTATTTATACAGATATCTCAAAATACAGCTTGCAAAAAATTAAAAACACATGATGAAAGAATCCCAGAGTCAAGTGTTAAGTATTAAGGCCCTTGTAATAAGCAATTTCATGATAAGCTAAGCACCTTTCCAAATAAATTAATGAGAGTTATCAAGATGCACATTTGGAAATCTCTTGAATACAAGCAAACATTACAATATAAACCTAAAAGCTATTGGCATTTTATGCTCAAATCGCTAATTTCTAAGTACAGCTAACACACATACACAAGTCTCCATTATGATGGCACAACACTAGTATTTAAACACTCACTACGTATTCAGGAATTATAGCAACAGAAAATTCAGGGCACCCCATGACCTTCAAAGAGATCAATCCTATACCACACACCTGGGGTGACCTTGAATAACTATACTGAGGTAAAAATTATAGTGCTTTTCTGTGCTAGGATTTTACAGAAATGGCTCTTTCAAGTTACCTATCGTGATGTAAAAAACCACAACATTTTTACAGTGAAGAAAAAGTCTTAGAGCTTCAAGTGTTGTTAAGTAATGCATGCCTCTTCTATTGTGAAGAATTAAAAACCCATGGAATATTATAACAACCAAACTAATGCAACAGAACCTTGATAATTTGAACTAGTGACTAAGAGACCCATTGGAAATGTAAGTCAGTTTTGCAAACTAGCAAGTAAGTGAACAAATTTTAAAAGTACTATGTTCCGATATTTTTGCCAACAGATATTTAGCTTTACCTAATTATAACTACAATTAACAGTAAACTTAATCAATGTAAAGAATATTTTGTAAAAAAAATGAAATACCTCTGTGCAGAATCTGCTACTAAATCTTTGCTGAGTTGTGAGAAGATTCCACCAATGGCTCTGTGGATATGGGGAAAGCGGAGGATATGATATATCTTGACTTTAGCAAAGCTTTTGATACGATCTCCCACAAAAATATTGGGAGCAAGTTAAAGAAGTATGGATTGGATGAATGGACTATAAGGTGGACAGAAAGCTGGCTAGATCATCAAGCTCAACGGGTAGTGATCAATGGCTCGATGTCTAGTTGGCAGCCGGTATCAAGCAAAGTGCCCCAGAGGTCGGTTCTGGGGCCGGTTTTGTTCAACATCTTCATTAATGATCTGGATGATGGGATGGATTGCATTCTCAGCAAGTTCGCAGATGACACTAAGCTGGGGGGAGAGGTAGATATGCAGGAGGGCAGGGCTAGGCAAATTGGAGGATTGGGCCAAAAGAACACTGATGACGTTCAACAAGGACAAAGAATCCTGCACTTAGGATGGAAGAATCCCATGCACTGCTACAGGCTGAGGACCGACTGGCTAAGTGGCAGTTCTGCAGAAAAGAATCTAGGGGTTATAGTAGACGAGAAGCTGGATGAGAGTCAACAGTATGCCCTTGTTGCCAAGAAGGTTAATGGCATATTGGGCTACATTAGTAGGAACATTGCCAGCAGATTGAGGGAAGTGATTATTCCCCTCTATTCGGTACTGGTGAGGCCACATCTGAAGTACTGCGTCCAGTTTTGGGCCCCCCCACTACAGAAAGGATGTGGACAAATTGGAGAGAGTCCAGCAGAGGGCAACGAAAATGATTAGGGGGCTGGGGCACATGACTTATGAGGAGAGGCTGAGGAAACTGGGCTTATTTAGTCTGCAGAAGAAAAGAGTGAGGGGGGATTTGATAGCAGCCTTCAACTACCTGAAAGGGTGTTCCAAAAAGAGGAAGGAGCTAGGCTGTTCTCAGTGGTGGCAGATGACAGAACAAGGAGCAATGGTCTCAAGTTGCAGAGGGGGAGGTTGGATATTAGGAAAACCTATTTCACTAGGAGGTGAAGCACTGGAATGGGTTACTTAGGAGGTGGTGGAATCTCCATCCTTAGAGGTTTTTAAGGCCCGGCATGACAGAGTCCTGGCTGGGATGATTTAGTTGGGGTTGGTCCTGCTTTGGGCAGGGGGTTGGACTAGATGAGTTCCTCAGATCTCTTCCAACCCTAATCTTCTATGATTTTTTGTGCAGATTAGTGATGTTCCAATCTATTTTACAAAATCAACATTAGAAATGGAAGAATCTGATTATCTGATGAGAGTTTCAAACATATGGCTATCTGGTATAGTAACCTAAATTGGAGCATACTTGGCAAGTTACTCTCGATCATATCTTTACACCAATGGACAGGCAGAAAAAACATTAGGAAAGATATCTAAATTATTGTTTGCCACACTTTTTACAGTTTGCATGCTAAATGCTGGGATCCTGTCAATGCAGTTAGCACAGAGGCAGCTGAAACAAAGTCTGTGCCTTCTCACCATTCCATCCTGCTGCCTGATGCTACCATGGAAAAAGATATAATTTTTGCCAAAAGGGTTCTAGTGGTTTAAATTTAATCTTTGTAAATAGAACTGTTACTTACACTATAGTAACTGGATCTTTAAGATGTGTTGTCCACACGTATTCCACTTTTAGTGCATATGTGCCCCAAGCACATGAGACTGGAAACTTTCTAAAAAGCGGTGTTTGTTGGGGCTGCACCCTCTAGCACCCCATAGCCATGGGCTTAAAAGGGGCAGGTCAGCCACAGCCGTTCTCTAGTTCCTATACCAAGGGTGGGCAAACTACGGCCCTTTTAATCAGGCCCTTGAGCTACCGTCGGGGAGCGGGGTCGGGGGCTTGCACCGCTCTGCGTGTGCTGTGGCTCCACATGGCTCCCGGAAGCAGCGGCATGTCCCGCCTCCTACGTGTAGGGGCAGCCAGGGGGTTTTTCATGCTGTCCCCACTCCAAGCGCCGGCTCTGCAGCTCCCATTAGTCGTGAACCATGGCCAATGGGAGCTGCAGGGGCAGCACCTGTAGATGGGGTAGCGCGCCAAGCTGCCTGGCCAGCACTGTGCCTCCACATATGATCTGGAGGGGGGACATGCTGCTGCTTCCAGGGCTACGGGGGCAGCGCCTGCGGATGGGGCAGCATGCTGAGCCACCTGGCTGCACTGCCGCACCTCCACGTAGGAGCTGGAGGGGGGACATGCCGCTGCTTCTGGGAACTGCTTAAGTTAAGCGCCTCCCGTAGCCTGCACTCCTGCCACACACACCCCCGTGCCCCAACCCCCTGCCCTGACCTTGATCCCCCTCCCGCCCTCCAAACCCTTTGGGTCCCAACCCAGAGCACCCCATCCCGCACCTCAACCCCCAATTTTGTGAGCATTCATGGCCCACCATACAATTTTCATACCCAGATTTGGCTTTCAGGCCAAAAAGTTTACCCATCCCTGTCCTACTCTTAAAGAATACAATTTGACAATGACTCAATAGCAGCGGGAAGGGTTGGGGAATACATGTGGACAAAACATCTCAAAGAACCATAGTTTATGTAGGGTAAGTAACTGTTAGTTCTTACAATAATTGTTCATATGTATTCCACGTCTGGTGACTCACAAGCACTAACTAATGTCCTGGAGGTAAGTCTACCAGAATAATTACTTCAGGACAATTCGACCAAATCAGGCATTTGACCTGGAGCTCCTTATCAAGGAGTAATGCTGCGTGAAGGTGTGAACTGAACTCCAGATAGCAACGTTATAAATCTGTGAAATTGAGATCCCTTGCAGTGATGCACCAGAGGCTGCCTAGCTTCTGGTGAAATTTGTCCTAACCTGCCCAGGCAGGTCTAAAAGGCCCACCTAGTAGTGCCTCAACATGTTCCAAAACCCATTTTGACAATCTTTGAGTGGAGATAGATTGCTCCTTCATTCTGTCAGCAAAGGACAGGAACAGTCTAGAACAGAGATTCCCAAATTTATTTGGCCTACCGCCCCCTTTTCAGAAAAAAAATTACTCAGCGCCCCCCTGGAAATCTACCTTCTTTAAGCGAACAAACAGAAAGATACAGTGAAAAATTTGCGTTCTTTTATGTATCTATATTTCTACTTACGTCCTACAATATAGTAAAGAAAGATGTGTTATTAGAATATCGCCCACGACTTCAGGTATACAGTGGTTTTTGCGTAAGACGGCAAAAGACAACCAAACTAAAATACTAATGAAACTAATAAACTGGGTTTTGTTCTTTGCTCAGCATTAGATATATGTTTTTGATATTAAATTGTCAAATATCAAACTAAATTTATCAAGAAATAATTAATTTAAAAAATAATCAATATGCAATTAAAGATCAGTTAATAGTTTTAATTTAGTTTGCCCTTATTTAAATAATTGTTCCTTATTAACACACGCCTTATTTACCAATTAACACAGATGATTCGATAGATATAAATAAATGTTAATAGTTAACAGTTTTTTTACGATTTCATTCCTGTTTTCGTTAATATTGTAATAAAAAATATGACAAATATATTGACTGTACACTTCAAATAGTACTGTACCGACACAAGCCTGCTACGATTTTATTATTAGTAAGCACTAGAGACACAGAAACGTACGGTAGATATGTAAGAAAATGTATAAAAATACTCACGTGTAAATTGCTGTTTTATTGAAACAACAATAATACAATTTGCTTTGTATGTGATCCGTAATCCGTAAAGATCGAAGGTATCGAATATGAATAAAAAATTTTAAATACTTATTGCACTACTGTTAACTGCTTTTTACACAATTCAGAAACAATCTAAATTAGATTTCATACATGTTGCCCATTTATAGTATCGTATTGTAAACAAATCATTACATGCACATATTCCTGCCGATGCAGGCTGGACTTCCCGACAATGCGCGACATGCTCGCCTGCCAACACTTGCTTGTTAAGAGCTGTTGGCGGACTTGACTCCTGATCGGTTATAATTTGTGAATTTATTTGGAAAATAAAGTAATCACTACAACTTTAACTCTATGTTACACAACAGATGAAACATGTACGAACGGTTTTTCAAAATTTTCTTATATTCTCTTCTTTCTTTATGCTTCCACTGCCCCCTTATTTTTATTCAATGCCCCCGAATTGCACCCGAGGCTACTACTGCCCCCCTGAATCGTTCTAGCGCCCCCCAGGGGGCGGTATCGCCCACTTTGTGAACTTCTGGTCTAGAAGAATTCCCAAACTGCTTCTTTCTGTCCAGGTAATATGAGAGACACCTAACAATGTCCAAGGTATGAAATTTGGTTTCTCCCCCAATAGTCTGACGCTTGGGAAAGAAGACATGTAGGTGAATCATGTCATTAAGATGAAAGTCAGAAACCACTTTAGGTAAGTGAAGTCTCAGCCACTTTGTCCTTGTGGAATACTATGTATGGAGGCACCATAAGGGCTTGAATCTCTCCTATTCTGGTTGAGGTAATGGCCACTTATAAAGACTGTCTTCATAGACAGATTGTACAAAGAATAGGACACCAGGGGTGTGAAGGGAGCACTTTCTAGTGCTGGTTGTGCAGGTGTGCCCCCCAATCTAGTAGAGAAGTGTCCATTCTAAATCATTGGGTCCTCATGAAATTGGATGGAACAGCCAGTCTCGATCTCTAATACCCATTTGTCTGACATAATGGTCTGCCAAGCTGGGTGGAGTGGGGTCAGACGGTCTTTGAATGGATGGTGGTTGTGGATGGTTCCAGCACTTGAAAATGTGGTAGGTATCTTGGGCCCTTAACTAAACCCTCAAAATTGTTGTTTGGAGGAAGGATGTTGGGATGTTGAAGGCTGGGAAGGGAGTGGTCGCCGTCTTGCGGGTCTCTGCCTCTGTGGGTTACATTGTTTTTGGGGTTGTGCATAAGGTGCAGATCTAGATCCTTCTGCCGAGTAATACTTCCCCTGTCTTTAATTCTGTATATATGTGTATATGCTCAAGGATCTCAGAGTTGCTCTGGAGTCTTTCAACATGTGAAGGGACTTATCTGTTTCGGGGCCTTCGAACGGAAGATCCTCAACAGTTGATTGTACCTGCTTGTGAAAACCAGAGAGGCGGAGCCAGGAAGCTCGTTGCCTCACTATGGCTATGGAGATGGAAAGTGCCACCATGTCTGCAGAGTCCAGTGAAGATTGTAAAGCTGTGCGACCTGGGAATTGTCCTCAAGTATATGTTCAATAAAGTCAGACAGATTTAAGTAATTTGAGTGGTTGTAATTGGCCATTAGTGCTTCATAATTTGTGATCCTAAACTGTAGGGTCACGGAAGAGTAGACTTTGCACCCAAAAAGATCCAACCTCTTCCAGTCCCTGTCAATTGGGGTGGATTTGGAATAGTGTTGCCTGCCCCACTTGTTCATGGCCTCTTCCACCAAAGAGTTTGGTGTGGGGTGTGATAATAGGAATTCCATCCCCTTGGAAGGGACATAATATTTTTCTACTCTTTTGCAGGTGGGTGGAACTGTTGCTGGGGTTTGCCAGATGGGTCTTGGTTGGGTCCATGAGAGCCTCATTTATTGGGAAGGCAATCTTGGAGGAGGTTGAAAGTCTGGAGGATGTCCAGCAATTTATGTTGGGACTCCACCACGTCTTCCAGCAGTATCTCCAGGGAATCCGCAATCCTCTTAAACAGTTCCTGGAACTGTTTAAAGTCATCCCACATGGTGGGTGATGGGGGCATGATAGCTTCATCTGGGGAAGAGAATGAAAAATTGGAAGCTGGTATGACTTCCTGATCCAAAGTCTCCTCTAATTCCTCAACTGCCTTTTCTGGAGGTTCGGAGGGTCCAGGTACAGAGGGTGAAGAAGAATGCCTCTACCTCACCCTGTGTGGACTGGGAGGCTTCGGGTAGTGTTGGTGGTAAACTGCACATGGGCCCCAGTAAGGCCACTGTGGTGGAAATGGCATGGGTGGCAGCATGCATGATTGTCTGTACCAGCCTTGAGTTTCAGGTGCTGGGTGGTATTCATGGTGCTCTGTGGGACCTGGTCTGGTAGCTGCGTGGATAGGCAAAGAGTGATGGGAGGAGTACATTTCCCCTTCATCCTTATCGTCCTCGTCACTGGATAAAGGAGCTGATCTGGGTGGTGTGGTCAATTAGCTCAGTACTGAACGTGCTGGAGTGAGGTCAGCACCAAGGTGTGGAGATTCCGGTGCCAAGGAGACCCCCAGAAGTTCTTTTGTGGTGGAAAAATTGCTGCAGTACTGACAGCATCGGTATCGAGGAGTGTTGTTGGAGATACCAATGCCTTTGCCTCAGTTGTTGGTGCTGAGGGTCATACACTATGTACTGTAGAGGGAGAAGATGATGCCATAGCCTGAGCACTACTGAGCTGCTCAGTGTAGCATGTTTGAGAAGTTCTGGTGGTACTGAGCCAGGGATTATAGGACTCCCTTTAGTGCCTTTTTTTGAGCCAGCCTGCTTAGGGTCTTTGGCTTACACAGTCCCCATGGTACTTGATGGTCCTGCTACCTCAGAAGTGGATGGTCTTAATGCGGTTAGCAATTGGTCTCAATGCCAAGTTGGGGAACGCCGCTTTTTGGTGAATTCCTGAGAAAGGGAGGTTGGAGCCCGCTTCTTTGTTGCCTTTATGGCAGAGTGCTCCTTCCCCTGAAAGAGTGGAGGGGAACCTCTGTCAGATGCTGCTGTGGGAGACCGTTGTCCAGGAGAGGTCCATAATCCCCGATCGGATCCAGGGCACAAAGACTTCTCCATCATAAGAGGTTTTAGTTGTATGTCTCTCGTTTCCTGGCATGGGCTTTCAAATTATGGCAGTGGGAACACTTTTGAGATATGTGTGTCTCATCTAGGCAGCAGACACATTGTGAGTGCCTGTCAGACACCAGGATTGAGGAGTGGCAAGTGAGGCAATGTTTAAAACCTGGGGATCTGGCCATGCCCCTCAGAGTATGGTTTCTCCTGTGAGGGAGGGTAACTATACTACACTGAAGGGCATCCTAATAACTTAAACTTAAATTCCTAAGATAAGAAAAAAGGGTTTTTTTTAAAGAAAAATAAATGAGAAAGAGGAAGTAGACTACTGACTAACTATTCATTAACTAACTAGTATTCTAAAGTGAAAAATAGAGAAAAGATAAAGTACAGAGGCACTGCTAAGTGCTCTGTCTCAAGCCGAGGGCAGTTCAGAAGGAACTGAGGGGGGTTGGTCGCACAGCGCTATGTAACAGCCAGAGGCGGCATGAGATGGGGACAGCACATGTGCAACACAAGCAGGCACTGCTACTAAAAATCTGTGATTACATGCACAGGGGCACTGATTCACTTAAAGCGGAGCACCCACAGAAACACTCCTTGAAGAACAATGTATTTTCCCCTAATATTATTGCAGGAAATGGATGAACCATTTTTGCTGAAACTTTCCCAAAAAAACCCTCAGCCTGAGGCAGGCACGCAGCACAGCAAATTTCAGCCAGAATGGCTAAAATTTGGCAAAGTTGTAAATAGCTGAAAACAGCATCTTATAATTGGAAGTGTTGGACAATTTTAACTACAGGCTTTGCTACATGTCACCTATAATTTATATTACAATGGTACCAAGAAGCCCTGATCAGGAATGGGGTTTCATTATGCTAGGTGCCGTACCAACACAAGGGTAGACATGGTCCCAGCTAAATTTTGTTGTAATGGCTTAGTACAAAGCTCTAAAGGAAAATGAAATAAACGGACTGTCACCCTGAGTCCAAAACTGTACATGAAATAATTTGAAATAAATGTGTTTAAATGAAAGTTTATATTTAAATTGAAAAACAAATGTATTCTACAGTATCTGAATGACTCTCTGAGAAACACAAGGCATTGTTTTACGGTATAAATTTTTGTATAAATGTTCCTCTCTGTATTTAAAAAGATATACCATAACAATTTATTGAATATAAGAATCTAAAAAGAAAGAAAATTAGACTTCTACCACATGTAATATTTTCCTGTTAAGATAGGAATGGTTTCAATACCCATTTTCACATAGTTATGGGAAATGTTCAGACATTTAAAAATTGAATGTAGCCAGAGCACTGTTTTCTTTTAGATGTATACTGCTATCTTACTGCATTTAACATCAAATGAAATTCAAAGATCATAAAAGGTTATTTTCATAAAAACAGTGTAAATGTAGCAATAATCTTATAATAACTGAACATAAAGATAGAAAATTTTAGGAAACAGCTGCAGATAACTAAAGTAATTTTCTTTTGAATGAAACTTCTCATTTAATGTCTAGATTTTTTTTGTAGCAGTGCCACTAAAAGAAGCTGCGTTGACTTCCAATGCCCTTAAAAACAGACGGAAGTCTTTTAAAAAACAGTCTTTTTTCGCTTAAAACCAGAAAATTAATTTTCAGTCTGATTTAATCAACACCTCCCAGTATCTTGTTTTACTAGATAAAAAATATTATCTATAATAACACGTTTAATACAATTGTAAGCTCAAGATATTTAGTAGGAAATTACCCTATAAATTCCATATTAGCATATAGATTAAAAATTGCTTTAATATGCAATGATCTCTAAGACAACTGTTAACATAACAGACATATTAAATACAGATATGTAAGTTCATAGTCCATAAGGAATTCTTTAAACTCATTTATTTTTTCTATCATACAGTATGATTTATATGCATATCCTTGGACAGGTAACTGCAGGTTAATGGTCTTAAGTAACCTAGCATACCTGAGGTAGTCTGCAGTGTGCATTTTTACTTACAGGTTATTCCTTGGCAATAAGTAAACACTATATATTAATATTGCTATCATAGTTATAATCATTAGGCTCATCTTTACCGGTATGCTAAAGGATTAAATTAGCTACAATAAATGTGGGATTACCTTAGATGAGTTGCAGTGCATTTCTGTAAACGTGCCTTTCATCTTAGGAGGGGTTGCTGGAAAAACTATGATATCTAGGCTTTTATAGTCATAATCTTTCAAAGGTCTTCCACGTCTACCATTTTAGATGACTGTTATAAAACTTTGTTTAAACCAAAGTAACCTACTTTAAACCAAGTAATCTAGTCTAGTTTTGTGAAAAGAAGGTACCAAAGCTGCATGAAACAGTCTTCACCCATCTAAACAATAAAGTGTCCTTGTAAAGTAGTAAACAGAACTGCATGAAACACATTATTTTCACAATCACGTGCTCCCATCCCCAAGCAGAAAATATTATGCTAGGCCTGAGCTAATGAGTAGGATTGGATGGCTCAGGACATTGGTAATAGGATACAAAGCCAGCCCATGTTAATGGTAACCAAAATTTGTTACCACTGTTGGACTGTTTGGTGTCCTATAGGCAGAGTCCCACATGTTTTGCAAATGTCAAAGAATACAATATAAAATGAAAAAGAATGTAACCAATGACATCAGATGAAAAAACTCACCCGGCAGCTCCTACGGCTCCTGCCTTGCAGGACTGGGCCTGGCTCTCTAAGCACTGTGACCTGGCAAATGGGGTCAGAGCGCCACTAAGATAGGCAGGTGCCAGATGACAGCGTCCACAGAGGGGAGCTGGGACCAGTCCTTTGGAACAAGTGCCCCTGCTGTGGGATGAGTGCAGGGTGGGCTCACTCTCCAGGTCCCCTTCCAAACAGGATTTTTTCAGGAATTATGTTTTATCACCCCAGGAGTAATAAAACAAAATTCCCCAAAAATAAAATTAAAAGTTATAAAAAATAAAAAGAATTCCACGGAGCTCTATCTACAGGAAGAGAGCTTCGTAGTCTCAGGCCAGTTTCCAGTGGACAGGTTTCTACATCATCAAATCCAAATGGCAAACTTGTGTTGGCATACAGAGCAGTTGTATGCCAACAAGTATAAAGGGAATAAGGAATAAATGGGAAACAGACTGACCTATCTTTTCACACTTACAGGTAGTTCCTGTAATTCAAGGCTTATGCATGTAAGCAGAGTCTGGATGAGCTCTCTCCTGACATCTAGTGGTGAGCTGTGGAAAAAGACTTCAGAAGCTGATCTCGTTTGCATGGACACACCCATCCTGCCTAGGTGCTCAGCGTGATAGGAGTGCTTGCCCAAATGATCACTTGTGGCTGGTGTTGGATCCCCAGTCTCCTTGTTATTGGGGCAGGAGTAATAAAGTGTTGTTATCCTTGTTGTGTGAATCGAGGGCAGCAGAACTGTACCTGGCATACCCCAATGGAGGGACTCACCCTCAACTGAACAGTGCTCGCTAAGCAGGGGACATGGGTTCCAAAGCCCAATCAGCTGAGAGAGGGTGGGGCCCATTTGACCCTTCCTCTCTCCCCTTGATATAATAAAAGAGCTAATTTAGACTCGACTGGGAGTCTTGTTACATGCTGCAGAGCTGAAATCACTGAGAGCTGTCTTAACTGTGTGTGGGGGGGCCCTGCAGACATCTTGGTGAGTGGGCAGCTGGCAGAGAGGCGTGGAAAGCGTCCAGCAAGGGCGGCTGGCAGAGTGTCATGGCAAGTGGCCAGAAGAGAAGCTAGTGGAGAGGGCCACAGCAGAGCCTTGCAGAGGCCTGGCAATCGGCCGTAGGGGCGACGAGCAAGTGCCCAAGCAGTGCAGCCTGTAAGGTGCCTCCTCTACCACCACCCCCGCCTTCCACACAGGGTGGGAGGTGAACTCTGCGGATGAACCTCTGAACTCTGGGGCTGCACTGGCCAAGGACAGCAACTGTGAGTGGGGTACAGAGAAGGGACGGGCACGCTGAAGGGACTTTTGGGTTGCTGGACTTAAGACTTTGAGAAGAAAAGGACACTGCCCAACTTACTTCGGGGTGGGTGTTTTGCTCATGGTTTGTGTTTATGAACCCTAGATGTGGTGTTTTCCCAAATTAATGCTGAGTGAATTTCCTCCTTTTATTAAAAGTTTTTGCTTCACTCAGACTCTGTTCTTGCGAGAGGGGAAGTATTGCCTCTTAGAGGCACTCAGGGGGTGGTGTGTAATTGTCCCCACTGGGTGGGGGCTCAAGCCAGTTTTGTGTTGTATTGTTGAAAAGGAACCTTTAGATACTGAACCCGACCCCTGTTGCTGCTGGCTCCACCTGGCAGAAGGGTTACATGCAACATGTCAGGATAGAATTCTCTTTGCTGCTAATGAAGAACTTCAGTCACCAAGACCATCAATCCAGTACCCTTCACAAACACCAACTTAAAATAAAAAATGTAGACGAAAAAAATGTGAAACTTCCACATCCCAACACTATTTCCTGGGTTATTTTGCCCATGTTCTATAACTAACGCCTCATTGGGCTTGGGTGGACCAAAGGAGGAACCATTTCCGCAATTAAGGGTCCCTCATAGAAAATGCCCAGTTTTTCAATATCAGCAGACCCCCTCCTTTTAAACTCAGAGTACCGTCAGCTTGGTTAAACATGCACAATCAGAAGGATGAGCAAGGCTCGTCTTTAATTATACTGTGGATGGAGATAACTTTATTAGCCCCTGATCTTGTACTAAAGAGTATAAAGTGAAAGCAGATAGGAATCCTGCCCTACACCTATCCCCTCCTGAGAATCATTGCAAGGCAAACCAACATAAATGAGACTGAACATCTCAGTCTTGATTTACAACCAGCATGAAATTTTTGCACGATTTATTTTCCTGCCTTATTCCCAGCAAAAGAGGATCAGTGAACCCAAATGTTTGCAACCAATCTCCCCATTTCTCCAAAACATGGCAGAATTGAAGCCCAGATCTAGGGGAACAGACTCTACTGCCTCTTATGCTGAAAGAAATTTTTTTTAATAACAATACTGTTAGAAGCATACTTGAAGAGGAGTCACGGAAGGCAGCCAATGAACTGTTCATGTCTGACCCAACAACAAGACACAGGACTTTTAGACAATGTTTAAGTGCTGGTCACGATCACATTCCAAGAGTGAGAAGAGAGGAAAAAGATCAACCAACTACAGTGAGATGGTTTCAATTTGGTTCTCAAAAGCTAAATGTAGATTCTATGGGTATACATACTAACTGCCTTATAAATGCTAATGAGTATTAGGGGCAGCTGATTATAGTAACATGAGCAGCAACACAATAATGTACCTGATTCTTCTGAGTTCGCATTGCATCAACTTCATACTCAGCATATTGTGGATCCTGGGCAGGGTCATTGACATCTTTTAAGTCCCTAGTACTCTGAAATTTGAAGAAAAAAATAAAAAGGATAAAAAACACCAAATCATAAAGTTTAACTTTCAGTGCTTTAACAGAATAATTAGTAAAGAGTCTGAGGAACATAATACAGGTCTTGCAAATGCATGCAAGAAAATAAGCATTTATCATCCATCACTCAGACAATTCAATGCAATATATTCATTTGCGAAGCAGCAAACTTAGTATTTAGGCCACAAGAGTCATCCCCAGCAGTTTGGTCTTTTCTGCAGGTGTAATGGAGGTTCCTTAGTGGTCTATCAAGTAAAAAAAACATACTATCAGGGCCCACGGAAGACAACCTCAGCTCTCTTTTCTGGATCCTGTACGCGAACAGTCTTGAAAGATAGCAAATTCTTCTCTGCTTGTGACATTATTTCTATCACCTCAGATTAACTCTGCTCACTGCTTACTTCCTAGTTTTGGAATGGATATAGGCATTAATGCTTCACAGTACAAGCCAACCTCTAATTATCAGGAAGAATGAGGAAATGTCCACCGTGGACAAATTACTCCATAAATGCTCACTACAGGGTTTCTTACACCTTCCTCGGAAACAGCAGGTAGTGGCCACAATCAGAGACAGAATTCTGGACTTGACAGACCACTGGTATTGATCTCGTATGGCCATTCCTATATTGGTGTTCAGACACAACACTGGCAGACCTGTTAAAGTGAACTAAAAATATGTGTGCTGTGAGATTTAACTGTACAGCACAAAGTGTGCACTTAACAGAACTGGATGCTTTCCTTTTCCTGAGTGAGGGATTATGACCCCTGTGTCATCTTGTCTTCCAGGTTTGCTCCCCACCTTGTGAAGTTTGCTTCTGTAGTGACTATGCAAGGGTATAGAGTGAAGATTGGGTTAGCTTTCTGCAAGTTAATTGCACTTACTTGTTCATAATGGGACATCTGGACATGATCTGGGAATGACACCTAATTTTGCACTACATCTGGTGAGGTTCTATGTCTTCATGGCCACATGATTCTGTGGCACCAACATCCTAATTGCTGGAGACAACTGGCTACAGTTGGCTGCCAGGAAATGGCTAATATGATTCTTTGCACTGGTCTCAAAAAGTTCTTGATTTTGAACACTTGGTAGCTCTGAATCTTTTCCACCATCTGGTAAATTATGTGAGTCTGTTTCTCTGGAAAGAGCACTGACTGTGATGTTGTCCAGGACAAATATACTTGCAATCTGAGCTTTGTTGTGACTACTACGAGCCATTTCTTAGACCTCTGGGTGCAGAGGGTAGATCAAAAGGAAGACTCCCTGTATATACAAATGCTCATTTTATCTTCCCCTTACTGAGAATTTTGTTGATTTGGGAAGAAAGTGTGCCTAGGTTTTCATTGGAAGTTTCTGCTCTATATATATTTTATTTTTTAGTAGGAGACTAATCTCTACTTGAATACCTATGGTGTAGGTAGTGACTAACAGATGGCTATGCTGGCTTTGATAGTGAGACTTAGGGCCTCCCTGCTTTCTCAATTACTATTTTTTTTTATATTTCCCCAGAAAGCCTCACACCTGTAAGTTTGGATGCAATGGGTATCTGCTGGGATGACTGATTGCTATTCATAGGTATGAACATGGTTGCTTTGTAGCCACTGAGTTAGGAGTCACTAGGGTGACCAGATAGAAAGTGTGAAAAATCGGGACAGGGGTTTGGGAGTAATAGGTGCTTATATAAGAAAACGCCCCAAACATCGGGACTGTCCCTATAAAATCAGGACATCTGGTCACCCTAGGAGCCACTGTTCTTGTCACAAATAACACCAGGATCCAAGAAAAATTGCCAGATAAAAGACATTTTGCATACTACTGCAAGGACTTGACCAGAATATGAACTCAAGACCTCTCTCACTCAAGCAAGTGCCTAGATGACAAGCCACTTGCTTGCCATGAGATAGGTTTTCCTTCTTAAATACGGGCAATACTTGTGGTCTTAATGGCTAGTTAAGTCTTTGAAAGTTCATTGTACTTTCCTCACTCTTATGGTCTATGGGATCTTTTGGAAGGAAGTCCTCTTCTGAAGGGTACTATGTCTTAGTTCAACACTTTGTTTTAATCAGAAGTACCCATCTGGATTTTATGAGGTGTCCTCACAAGGAGGTGAATATGGAAAAATGTGTACCTCATTCTGCTTGAAGAGGAAGATATTTATTACTATTACTGTTATTAATGAGTTCCTTTTGAGTCATTCTCTTCCTGTCCTGGGAGAGGTTTTTGCCTACTTGTTTATAGGAAGGACATAGCACACTACTCAACCTGATCTCAGATTATTTAACTGAGGAGAGATACTGGGACAAATACCTGATTGTGGAAACAGCCCACTGGATTGCACTGGATGCCTGAATGGAAGCCTGCCTGCTTCCCCAGGATGACTAGCACCCATTTGAGTACTTCAGGAAAGACCAAGAACCATTCTGGGCTTTAAATCAGTAAATGATGAATTACTGTGAACATGGGAGATTACTCACTTACCCCATCCCTCCCTCCAGTAATTCCATGATGGTGAAGCTGCATGGGGAATTGAGTCCTATTATACCTCTATTTTGGGCACAGACTTCCTAGAGTGCATCATATGCTTTAATGAGGAGCCAGCCTATGGAAAGGTGAAGAGAAACCCATTCCCATCCTTACGCCTCTTTCCCTAGTAGAGTAAGGGTCCGTGACTGAAAACCAGACAGGCACAATTCTCATTGTGCTGCTTCATGTGACAGGGCCTCACAGACAGAAGATACTTCTGAGGGCATTCTGCGTCAAAAAATTAAATATCCTGCACACAATATTTTAAAATTCTGCAAGTTTTATTTGTCAATTAATAAATGCAGAGGCTCCTGCATGGCAGTGGGGAGCACAGGCCACTGGTTCTACGAAGCTGGGAGATCACCCTGCAGCCTCCACACATCCCAACACCCAGGACATGGACTCAGTGGTGAGGCTGCACCCAACCCTGACGCAGCACAAGGCCTGGGCCTGCCCCAGAAATACCCTGGCGCCCTGCCCCTCTGTGCCAGGTGCACCAGGTGTGGGGCAGACTCAACCAGGCAGGATCCAAGTGTGGAGGGGCTCAGTGTGGGGGGATCCAGGTGTGTGGTGAGAAGATTCTGTGTGGGACAATCTGGGTGCAGGCAGCTCAGCGGGGGATCTGGATGTACAGAGGTTCATTGGGGGGGCGGTTCCCAGATGCAGGGGCAATGGGACTCTGTAGGGGCTTCCAGGTGAAGGTGGTTGGGGCTCACAGAGAGGTTTGGTTGGAGGGGGGGTGGCTCAGCAGGGATGGAGTCTGGGGCCTGGAGGAGTGGGGCTTTGTGGGGTGGGAGTCTGGGTGCAGCTAGTTGGGAGTCAGTAGTGTGGGTGTCTGGATGTGGGGGTGCAGGGTGGTGCAGGGGGTTGGGGCTCGTTAGGATGGGGGTCTGAGTGCAGGGAGCTCAGTGGGGGGTGGTCTGGGTGCAGGGGTAGGGGTCTGGAAGCAGGGGATCTGGGTGCAGGTAGCTCCAGATGCAGGGGTTGAGGTTCAGTCAGATGGGGTTTGGGTATGGAGGACTAGGGGGGTTCTGGGTATACGGGGTGAGGCTTGGCAGGGGTGTCTGGGTATGGGAGGTCCAGATGCATAGGGGTTGGGCAGATGGGGGAGCAGCTCCCCACACAATGACCCCTCCCCCCGCAGCTGCGGAGCGATGGGGGTAAGAAGCATGGGAGGATGCCAAGCTTCCTGCAGCAGGAGGAGGTTTCTCGGGGTGGATCTGACAGCCCCAGACACTTCTTGCAGGTGAAGAGGAAGTCCCGTCCTCTCCTGCCTCCAGTCCAGCCAGGACTAGCTGCTGATCCCAGCTGAGTGTAGGAGCCACTAGCTGGGATGTCCCCAGCCCTGTGGTGATTTACCTCTCCACTGGCTGCTCTGAGTGTCTGAAACGATGTACCTGCACAGCTAGGGAGTGGTGTGTAACTGCTTTTGCAGCTTCCCTTTGCTTCCCTGTCAGAAAGTAATTTTTCAGCAGGGAAGCAAAGAAATCTGTGGGGGATATGAATTCTGCCTATGCGCCGTGGTGCAGAATTTCCCCAGGAGTAATAAGAAATGTTTCTATATGCCCAGACATGCTGCAGGGTGAGAGAGGGACAGTGATCCTGATATACAACACTATTAGAGAGCCTAATATAGGAGAAAAGACGCAGCAAACAGCCCCTCAGGGTGGGAAGGCAAAAGAAAAAAGTTTATACCTTGATTTTTACACACTTGCTCATTAACAATACTAATTACTTCCTTATTCATAGATTCTGAGGCCAGAAGGTACCACTGTGATGATCTAGTCTGACCCCCTGTATAATACAGGCCACAGAATTTCCCCAAAATAATTCATACAGCAGATCTTTTAGAAAACAATCCAAACTTGATTTACAAAGGGAACACTTACGAAAGGAATCCTTGTTTTCTCTTTTTGGGACTTGAAGTCTCTGGAGTTTGCCAGACTTACCCCATAGCAGGCTGCAAGGGTTCGCATCTCCTTGGAAATCCTCATGGTCCTGGTCAATGCTTGCCACAGTGGAGTAGCTGCTTTGGGCTAGGAGTAAAGCCCTAGCATGCCAGTCCAACTCAAAGCCCCGCACAGTGGCAGAGGGAGGGCTTGTGGCAGCAGGGCATAGTTCAACCTGAGAGGCTCCAGAAAAGCTACCTATAGCATGTCTTGAATTTGAGTCAGTGCTTGCAGGGCTTCTCTACTTCTGGGGGATGGGGGAGATGGAAGCCCACTTGAGGGGTGCTATTTCAGATAAACCAGAAGATTAAAGCCTCAGTGTTCCACTGATTCTTCAGCTGAGAAGAGGGAATGAGGACTTAGACTTTGAAATTAAGTCACTACTACACAAAAGCAAATAAAAATTAAGTTATAAAATAAAGTGGTCAGGAGAAATCGAAATGCAAACTGGCTCTGCTGCCAGCAGCAGAAATACTGATGCCTAAGCTAAAGGGCAGACCTTTAGTCCTGCAGTTTCCAGCAATAGTACTGAACTGCCTCTGAATTCCACAGATGGGAGGCATTACTCATCTGTTCTGAATGAAAAAAGGAGCTGTCCAGCAAAAATAAAAATACATACCTTAGGTGGAAATGTTTTCTCATATATTTTTTTCCACAAATCCACAGGTGTATGTGCATGCAGTTTTCCAATATCACTGTTAGAGGCAGGTGGTGGTCCTAAAGATCACAGCATGATATAGAAGGACATCAGCATATTGTCCCAACAATACTGAAATTACCATATCATGTCAAGCCAATGATCCTTCTAGTATAGTATTCGGTCTTCAACAGTGACAAGTGGCAGATGAGCTTGAAGAAGGTATAAGTCTCCCATTATGAAACTAACTGTGTAAGACTTTACAATAGGGTATTTTCTTCTTGATGCAAACCAATTATCAATTCACAACTAGAATTATGAAGCCCAAAGCCCCTTACAATTTTTATCTTAACTAGTGTAACCACAGAAGCTATTCTTAGGAATATAAAATTCTAATCCTTCTTTTAAATTTACTAAGCTATCTGCCTCAATAATTTAATGTAACAGAGGTTCCACAGGTTAAATCCACTTTGTATAAATTAGTATTTCTTCTTATCTGTTTTAAACTTGTTTCCTCTCATTTTAATAAGCTATTCAAGCAATAAAAATGTTGGACAAGAATGTCACCAACCTATTTGATTTAGAGAATCCAATCCTGCTGGGATAAACAATGGTTTATTCTGATCCACTGATATGGATTTGCTAAACAGATTAAAAAAAGAAACCAAATTCATATTAGTAATCAAACACCTGTCAAATAGTTACACTATATAGGCCAAAGCTAAGCTTTATATTTGGCTCCAAATACACCTAAAAAACATGATCAAGGGTGGTTGGTAGTGGCTTGTGGTCCTCTCCACTACTACTCTCTTTAGGGACCAAAAATCCTTAAGAACATAGGGAGTTCCATCTGCCTTGTGCTAAGCTGCCAAGACCCAAGACTAAGAATTCAAGAGTGAGAATCTTCTACAGATGGCGTCTTTGGAGAAAATATATTTTGATGACTTTGGGGCTGAAAACCTAGCTTTGAAAAGACATTTACTAATAGCCAACAATAAACACTGTGCAAAACGGTCAATAGTAGGGGAGAGTAGTTGTTACCTTCTGTCAAAGCCAAATGCCAAATGATTAATAAGAACACGGGCTTTCAGCAGGAGAGCCTCAGATTTGCTGGTAAACTAAAAGAAATCAAAGAATAAAGCACGTTAGGCTCTTTCATCACAGAAATTTGTAACGTAAATTAGGTTTTCTGCAAGTGAGGATTACAGCTAGAGAAACTGGGCCACAGTCTAACATCAAGGCTTTTCTACACTTAAAATGCTACAGCAGCACAGCTTCACCACTGTAGTACTTCAGTGTAGATGCTACCTACACCGATGACAGGGATTCTCCTATCAATTTAGGTAATCCACCTCCCCGAGAGGCGGTAGCTAGGTCGATGGAAAAATACTTCCATCAACCTAGCACTGTCTACACCAGGGGTTAGGTCAATATAGCTATGTCTCTTGGGTGTGGATTTTTCACACACCTTAGAGATGTAAGTATACCAATGTAAATTCCTAGTGTGGACCAGGCCTCAGTTACAGTAGTTCAAATTAATTGGCTTCATTACAGTTACTCCCAATTTACACTGGTATTTGGCATCCAAATCTGCCCCACTCTGTTTAAAGGACTAATGTATTTGTCAGTGACTACAGATCTCAAGACAAAATTAAAACCTACATTCAAGAAAGAACAGAAGATGGAATTCTGCAATAATGTATGGGCTCACATTTTTTATTTATACATTTTAAACTAAGAGCGATAGACCTTTTGCAAAAGATGAATGAATTATTAAACCTTTCAACTACAGTGAAAATTGTCCAGAATACCATGAACACTCAGAGCTGTAATGTAACAAACAACTATAAACATGTTCTCTTGGGACTTAAATCATATGATAAAAAGCAGTTTTACAGTCAATGGCAGGATAAGGGTTGATAGTACAAATTACTCAGAAGAGGGCTCCTAAAACACTTTTTCAAGCAGCATCCTCTCTCAGCTTCTGACTTGTTTTTCAACAGCAAACCTATATCTTCCAGGGCCAAATCCTATTCTAATGAAGAAAAGAAACTGTTACCTACTTCTCTGTTGTTTTTCAAGATGTTTGCATTCAACTGTAGGTGTGCACGTTCCTCATGTACATATTTGGGAGAACTTTTTCCCTCAGCAATACCCATTGGGACATCTTGAGAGCCCTTCTGTCACCATATGCCACTGCATGCTGGTATAAGAGGGTGGAGCCACTTCCGCCCCTTGAAGTTCCTTCATACCAGATAGATTCCGACAGAGAGGGAAAGGAAGGGGGGCCATGGAATGCACATGTACAACACATGCCGAGGAACAACAGTTACAGAAAGCTAGATAACCATTTTTTCTTCGAGTGCTTGAACATGTGCATTCCACTGTAGGTGATTCATAAGAAGAAGACAAACATGGAAGTGGCTTGGAGTCTCTTTGAACAGTGACAAATATGTACGCCATTAGATCCCAAGGTGCCCAGAGACCTTGAGTCTGCAAGGACCTCATATGAGTCCCCCAACCCAGGGCAGATGTATCTTTGACTAAAGTGAGGGTTGGTAGCAGGAGTATAAAGGGCACCCCCACACAAAGACTTCCAGGGGGTCCATCCACCAATCCAGAGATGACAGAACTGACACTGGCACTCGAACTACCTTGTCCAAAAGATGATAGTTTGGGGCACACACTGATGCTAGCTATGTTTGCAGCTTTCTAAGATGCAGCCTGGTGAGCTGAACCATATGGGTACACACTGTCATGTGACCCAGGAGGCTGAGGCGGCTGCGTACTGTAGTGAGAGGATATGCTTTCCATCACAGCACCAAGCCCCAAAGTGCTTCGAACCTGGATTGTGGTAGCAAAGTCTTGGCCTTTGTGGAGCGTAAGATCACTCCAATAAACTCTATCCTCTGTACAGGTTTTAGAATAGATTTGTCCCAATTTACTAGGAGCGCCAGTGCAATGAATGTGGACAGGACAGCGCAGGGCCAGTGCAACCATTTAGGCAAACTAGGCGGCCGCCTATGGCGCCTAGTGGTTGAGGGTGCCTAAAGGCCTGCTCAGGCGAGGAGGTGGAGTGGAGGTGAGCTGGGGCGGGGGGGCGCGGGGAGGGCCGCCCGCAGTAACGGGGGGGCCGCACAGGGGAACCGCTCCCTGCCTCAGATCACCTCCACTCTGCCTCCCCCCTGAATGTCTTAGAGTCTCTGCCTCTACTAGGCTTCGGCACCGACATCCCCGATTGAGGTATTGAGCCTGAGAAGGATCTAAGCCTTTTCTTTAATATCCTGAATGGGACTGAGGAGTTGCGGACATCTCCGCTGCAGTGTGTACTAAGGCTGATGTACTTGGGGCATTCTTTGCATGAAACAAGTCCGATGCGGGCCATGAGCAAACATTTGAGCCTTTGCACTCTACCTTTCTTTGAGTGGGAAAAACTCAACATTTGTCACATATGTGGGATTCTGCCAAACATTTCAAATGGCTGGGTGTGGGTCACTGATCAGCACAGGCTTAGCGTAAGTGCGGCAGAACTTAAAACCTGGTGAGTGTAGCATCATTTTGGTATCAATACCAAAAGATGAAAACTAGTCCAAAGAGACCTAAGACTAAAATCTATCACTAAAACTAGCTAAAACTAACTTAAACTTAACTAACTAACTACCTCCTAACAATAACAGGGTGTATATGCAAAGGAATGAGGGAATCTTATGCCAACAAGTCTGAGATGACTCCAACAACTGTCACTGGCAGTAAGAAAATACTGAGGGGGGTCAGGGCGGCTCCACTCCCTTATACCAGTATGCTGTGGCCACCCCAACGAGTACCACTGAGGGAAAAACTTCTCTGACAACTGTGCATAAGGTATGCACACACCTACAGTGGAACGGACATGTGCAAGCACCTTAAAAAGAATGGAACTTCTGCCACTTATTTCGGTAGGATCAGGACTAGGTCCCCAGATACCAGTTTAGGGGTCAAATGTTTTTAACTCACCTAGGCCACACAGAGGCTTAAAGGACACTAACATTCTTCTAAATTTAGTGAAATCTAATCCTAAGGGTCAAATTCTGGTTAGGAGTGCACAAATGCACACGCCACAAACCAGAACAAAAACCTACCCTCTAGCTCTGGTACACAGTGGAGGATGGCTGCTGCTATGATGACCTTTCTGAGAACTCCCCCCATGCTTCACTGAAACTTCACTTGTGGAGGACCTAAAGTACAGCTCTCAAGCCTTGGCTACATGAGAAAGTTTGCACTGCCTTACCTTAAGGTGTGATGCTAAATCAATCCAAACGGCTGTACTGACATTTTTACATCAGTTTAAACCAGGTTTATTTCATTATACGTTAAGTTGATTAGGAATCAATTTAAGCTAAACCAAAATAAGTCACTGGTAAAATGAAATAAGAGTGAGTGTCCACTAGCTTTTTGTACCAGTTTAATTAAATCAATTTAAAATCACATCTTAAGCTAAACTAGCGCAACTTTCTTGGTAGACAGGGCCTGAGAGGTGCTATCTGGGGCTCTCAACCTGCAGTATCAAAGTGAATGGGAATTTTGCCATTGGCTTCAATGGGATCACGCCCTAGGTCCTCCACAAGAGAGGCTGAAGGGAGGCATGTTTATGTCTATATTGAGATATGGCCTCCCAGACCAATCCTAATACATTAATACACACAAGTACATTTTAGCCCAACACTTGCCAGGTGCTGATTATACAAAGACATATTGTCACAAAATCCCTGAAGGGATAAACTAACGTGGAGTGCCCATATGTGTGGAGCTCTGGAAAGGGCATGCTTAAGTTGCTGGGGAGACCCACTCTAGTCTTGGGTCCTAGGGGAGCTGTACCACAGGATTCCACATTCCAAGAAGAGATACCAGCATTAGAGTCTGTACCACAAAAATGTGCCTGAAAGGCCAGATTCAGAGACAATATCTGGATGATGTCAGACTCAGTAGACTTAAAAAGGTGAGATCCAAAGCTTGGGTCTAATATAATAGCCTGATGACTGTCCACAAAGGGAGCTCAGATACGGCTGTAACTACTGTGACTATTACTTTTGAAGCACATATGCACACTCATTTCAGCCAATTTTCCTGCAGTAGCTAGCATATAGCCTAGTCTATTAACTTAATAAATACCACAGAATATTGGCATAATAAAAGAGTGAAACTCATCAAAATTAATTAGGAGATTTGTTAATTTGGTTTTCACTACCTTTAATCAGAGTGATTTTATTCACTATGAGGAATTTTATCCAGAGTTTATACAAGAAATTTGTAACAATTCCAGTAGCAAGATAGAGTTTTCCATTTATGCCAAGAAAATATTATTTTACCCTGGATGGAAGAGTGATCTATGCCTTTTACCTGTATCAACTCTTAAAAGGATCCAGAGTTGTGGGTGTAAGAAGTGTAATACTCTAACATATCTGGTAGCGGAGATAAGATATGAAGGCACAAATGGTGTCATCCTAACATAAAGCTTCAGTAAATGGACCTTGCACAGAAAATCTATGGGGAAAGATATCCTCTTTTGGAATACTGCAGCAAGGTGCAGGACACCAATGTTGTTGGGGGTGGCTTACACCATATTCTGTGATGGGGGGCATAGCCCCTGTGTGTCCCCTGCAGGGATTCTGACTGGTGGATCCTCAGAGTTGGCTTACTCATTGGATATACCCCACACTTCCTCTGCAGACCCCAACATCCCTACTCAATAGGTTCACTTATGGAGAAAGCCATCATGAGCCTTACTGATTTGTCCCAATCATCTCATGTTTATCTATCTATTTTAATTATTGTTTCATCTCACAAATACTGCCCATCCCTCTCTTCCCCCAACAAAAAAGAATATACAAACCACCAGTGATGCTCCGTAATAATGGGAAACAAATCTAAGTGTCTTGCACATTATTTTCCTCATCTCAGAGTCAAACTCCTAAAGAAGTACATATAAAAAAAAACATTTTTACACTGAGAATATATTTTTTTTAAAATATAAACTGCATTACATGGTTATGCTACAACGATGGAGTTTAGCTATCATTTTATTTTTAAGTGAAAAGTTGTATGACATAATTATATCTCAATACAGAATTCAATAACCATCTATTGTGACTTAAAAGACTAGTTACAATTTTTCTTTCTTTTCTACAGAAGGCTCCTATTACAGGCAATGTGTTACTCCAGGCTCAAGCTTAATTATTGCATGAAGGAGCCTCTTAACTGGGGATGTGTATTCGATTTCCAATGAGTCACTGTTCCCTGCTGCTTTAAAATTTAAAAAGTAACAACATTGCCATAATATAAGGTAATCTTTTCTTTTTAGGTCACAATATTTGACTGTCTTTGGATCTACAGCTGTATACCCTCTAAACTCCACCAGTCATACCAATTAAGGTGTGTGCATACAAATACATACACACACACACACCTTTTAATTGGTAACTGGACCTGTTCAGTATATGTACAAGATCATATGAATGACCTTTCTTGGAAAAACTGTGGATAACACCTGGACTTCAAAGGGACCGGGATTTCATCCTGTGTCTATTATGTTCTGAATCATTTACTGAGTCAAGAAAATCCTGACTCTATTTAAAAAAAAAGAACATAAGAATGGCCGTACTAGGTCAGACCAAAGGTCCATCTAGCCCAGTATCCTGTCTACCGACAGTGGCCAATGCCACGTGCCCCAGAGGGAGTGAATCTGACAGGTAATGATCAAGTGATCACTCTCTTGCCATCATCTCCACCCTCTGACAAACAGAGGCTAGGGACACCATTCCTTACCCATCCTGGCTAATAGCCATTAATGGACTTAACCTCCATGAATTTATCCAGTTCGCTTTTAAACGCTATTATAGTCCTAGCCTTCACAACCTCCTCAGGCAAGGAGTTCCACAAGTTGACTGTGTGAAGAAGAATTTCCTTTTATTTATTTTAAACCTGCTGCCCATTAATTTCATTTGGTGGCCCCTAGTTCTTGTATTATGGGAATAAGTAAATAACTTTTCCTATCTACTTTCTCCAGATCACTCATGATTTTATATACCTCTATCATATCCCCCGTTAGTCTCCTCTTTTCCAAGCTGAAAAGTCCTAGCCTCTTTAATCTCTCCTCATATGGGACCCGTTCCAAACCCCTAATCATTTTAGTTGTCCTTCTCTGAACCTTTTCTAGTGCCACTATATCTTTTTTGAGATGAGGAGACCACATCTGTATGCAGTATTCAAGATGTGGGTGTACCATCGATTTATATAAGGGCAATAATATATTCTCAGTCTTATTCTCTATCCCCTTTTTAATGATTCCTAACATCCTGTTTGCTTTTTTTAACTGCTGCTGCACACTGCGTGGACGTCTTCAGAGAACTATCCACGATGACTCCAAGATCTTTTTCCTGATTTGTTGTAACTAGATTAGCCCCCATCATATTGTATGTATGGTTGGGGTTATTTTTTCCAATGTGCATTACTTTACATTTATCCACAGTAAATTTCATTTGCTATTTTGTTGCCCAATCACTTAGTTTTGTGAGATCTTTTTGAAGTTCTCAAAAAAGATGAAAAAAAAGAAAAGAAAAACCTGGGTATGAAAGAATGCATCGTACGCTGCTAGTAAGAATTAAATAACTCAAATAGTTGGCCAGACAGCAATATATTATACTGCCAGCTAAAGGATTCAGTATGGAAGCTGTCACAATATATCTGTTCAGGCCCATGAGGATAAACTGCTTCATAAAAATGAACAGTGTATTTCTTGAATTTTTTTTTTTTTATAACAGAGAGGACCAACTGCACTGCTCTTTGACATTGGTTATCAGTTAGTTTCCTGAGAGACATTAGAAGATGTGACCACTCACTGACTTGTCCTTTCTAAATCAGATGATAAATGACTGTGTAAGCAAGTGTTTAAAACTAACATTCCAGAATTAAGAAGTGAGCATAACTCATTTTGCTGCCTAGGCTGCCCCAGCTTCCCAAATCGGCCCAACCTACCAGAGGGATCGCCTCTCTCCCTCTGCCACACTGCAACAACTGCAGTCAGCATGGACACCAAAGCTGGATTCCCCTTATTATAAAAAAGAGGTTGTGTCAGGCAGGACATTCTTTGGGAGTACTCTGGAACTTTGTCTTTGTCTGAAACAGACCAAATCTGGTAATCTTCCAGACATGCTGGAAAAGATAAGTGTTTGCAAAGGTTTTTGGAGAAGGATGAGGGTATGCTTCCCATAATGATGAAGGGGTGAAAAGGAGTTACTGTAGGTGGCTGGGTTCCTGTTCCAATGATCACTTTACTGGAATTTTATTGCATTATTAATCATGTGTTAGGGTTCATAGAGCTTAGGCTAGATGTCTTGTTAATTATTTTAAAATCTAAATAAATAAAACTGAATGGAAAAATATATATAAAATATCACTTACATGAAAAATATCATATTTGCTTCCAATTATCACCAGAGGGATTGGAAAAGGGTCAATTAATTCATGATCCTGTTAAACAACATAATATATTTAAAATCTCATAAACAAGTCACAAAAGCACAATAAAACAGCTAAACATCAGAAAACAGGATGAGAATAATTTTTAAAAGATATCAAAATCTTAGACACAAAACTTTTTGCAGTATAATTACAAAGGGCCATATTTTCTAGTACAATCTCTCCACAAATGTCCAGGAGGGAAAAAAAAAAAAAAAAAAAAACCATCTCTTGAGGAAGGGAATTCCTTTCTGGCATAAATCTGGTGGAAATGGCTCCTGCACCAGGCATTCCCACCCCAACACAAAGGGCATGTAAATGAATGGAAGGAAGGAAAGAAGTGCATTAGAGAGTATAAGTTAGAGAAGTACCAGGGCTGGGCCAGCATGGGATCAAGGAGCCATAACTGGCTGCCTAATGTGACCCTCTCAATACCAAGCAGAGTGCTGAATAGGGAGGAAATGAATTTTTTGGAGAGTGTTGGGGATAACTTCCTGGTGCAAGTGCTGGAGGAACCAACTAGAGGCCGTGCTTCTCTTGACCTGCTGCTCACAAACAGGGAGGAATTTGTAGGGGAAGTAGAAGTGGGTGGCAAACTGGGCTTAAAACACAACTCTTCAGTGAGCTTAAACACAAAAAGGAAGCTTACAAGAAGTGGAAACTTGGATAAATGACTAAGGAGGAGTATAAATATATTGCTCAAGAATGCAGGGGTGTAATCAGGAAGGCCAAAGCACAATTGGAGTTGCAGCTAGCAAGGGATGTGAAGGGTAACAAGAAGGGTTTATACAGGTATGTTAGTAACAAGGTGATCAGGGAAAGTGTGGGACCCTTAATGAATGGGGGAGGCAACCTAGTGACAGATGATGTGGAAAAAGCTGAAGTACTCAATGACTTTTGCCTCGGTCTTTACAGACAAGGTCAGCTCCCAGACTGCTGCATTGGACAGTACAGTATGGGGAGGAGGTGAGCAGCCCTCAGTGGTGAAAGAACAGGGTAAGGACTATTTAGAAAAGCTGGACATGCACAAGTCCATGGAGCCGGATCTAATGCATCTGAGGGTGCTGAGGGAGTTGGCTGATGTGACTGCAGAGCCATTGGCCATTTCATTTCAAAGAGTTATCTTTGAAAACTCATGGCGATCGGAGGAGGTCCCAGGTGACTATAAAAGGGCACTTTATTTGCCTATCTTTTAAAAAGGGAAGAAGGAGAATCCGGGGAACTACTGACCGGTCAGCCTCACCTCAATCCCTGGAAAAATCATGGAGCAGGTCCTCAAGGAATCTATTTTGAAGTATTTGGAGGAGAGGAAGGTGATCAGGAACAGTCAACATGGATTCACCACGGACAAGTCGTGCCTGACCAACCTGATTGCCTTCTATGATGAGATAACTGGCTCTGTGGATATGGGGAAAGTGGAGGATGTGATATACCTTTACTTTAGCAAAGCTTTTGATACCGTCTCCCACAGTATCCTTGCCAGCAAGTTAAAGAAGTATGGATTAGATAAATGGACTATAAGGTGGATAGATCGCCGGGCTCACCGGCTAGTGAGCAACGGCTCGATGTCCAGCTGGCAGCCAGTATCAAGCGGAGTTCCCCAGGGGTCGGTCCTGGGGCTGGTTTTGTTCAACATCTTAATTAATGATCTGGATAATGGGATGGATTACACCCTCAGCAAGTTCCTAGATGACACTAAACTGGGGGGAGAGGTAAATATGCTGGAGGGTAGAGATAGGGTCCAGAGTGACCTAGACAAATTGGAGGATTGGGCCAAAAGAAATCGGATGTGGTTCAACAAAGACAAGTGCAGAGTCCTGCACTTAGGATGGAAGAATCCCATGCACTGCTACAGGCTGGGGACCGACTGGCTAAGCAGCAGTTCTGCAGAGATGGACCTGGGGATTACAGTGAATGAGAAGCTGGATATGAGTCAACAGTGGGCCCTTGTTGCCAAGAAGGCTAACGGTATATTGGGCTGCATTAGTAGGAATGTTGTCAGCAAGTGATTATTTTCCTTTATTTGGCACTGGTGAGGCCACATCTGGAGTATTGCGTCCAATTTTGGGCCCCCCCACTACAGAAAGGATATGGACAAGTTGGAGAGAGTCCAGTGGAGGGCAACGAAAATGATTAGGGGGCTGGGGCACATGACTTATGAGGAGAGGGTGAGGGAACTGGGGTTATCTAGTCTGCAGAAGAGAAGAGTGAGGGGGGATTTGATAGCAGCCTTCAAGTACCTGAAGGGGGGTTCCAAAAAGAGGATGGAGCTTGGCTGTTCTCAGTGGTTGCAGATGACAGAACAAGGAGCAATGGTCTCAAGTTGCAGTGAGGGAGGTCTAGGTTGGTAATTAGGAAAAACTATTTCACTAGGAGGAAGATGAAGCACTGGAATGGGCTACCTAGGGAGGTGGTGGAATCTCCATCCTTAGAAGTTTTAAAGGCCCGGCCTGACAAAGCCCTGGCTGGGATGATTTAGTTGGGGTTGGTCCTGCTTTGATCAGGGGGTTGGACTAGATGACCTCCTGAGGTCTCTTCCAAACATAATCTTCTATGATTCACTGAAGCTAACAGAAGGGTTTATCTAGGATCCTGATGAAGGTCAAGTGTATGATGTACAGTATACTTTTTGAAAATATAATTTGTATTTGCAATATAAACAAACCTAGCTAAGAGGTGCATACATTATTTATTTGACATTTGTACAGAAAATTATTAACATGCAAGTACTATATGCTCAATAAAATAGGATTAAGCTGATGGCTCAGGGGATGAGTAACAGGCTAAACAGTTTTATACCTATAGGTAATTGGCTTACATCAGGTTCAGGTTGGTAGTTACTTAAAGCTATTACCATCTGACAACACTTCAGTGATCTATGTGAAATGAGATGGTCAGTTTCTAGTGGACAGATGGCTACATCACAGCTGGCTGAAACTGGCATGGCAACCTTCTTGGACGTTCCAACTTATTGAATAAGGAAAAAAATTATAATAAAGAATGAACTATCTTCGCTGCTTTAGTGAAGGTTCCTCCAACTAAGGGTTAAGGCAAAGTATCGGTGTTAGAGGAAAACTTGAACCATTGCCTATCCAGTGCTTTGTGGTGGGAAATAGAGGGGACTTCGTTCATTAGCACTGTCAAGCCAACACATTTTGCTAGGCTTTTCATTTACTTAAAATTTGATGTGTGGACCCAAGGGGTTGGGAAAGCATTACAATTTCCTTAATCAAACGAGAAACTAAAAATTAATTCAGGACAAAAAAATTACATACAGGGACTAGTGCTCTTGGACTCTCCTTGTCTGATTATTTTCCTCATTGCCACTAAAAAGTACTTAATGCATACCCCTCAGCCTTTTTATTTTTAAGAGATTCTCCCGATGCACTCATGCTCTCCCATTCCCACTTAAAACTCCTTGTTCAGTGCTGTTCCTTCCAGTGAGATGCCCATGATCATTCCCCCAGTAGAAACCCTATATGAACCCCATCATTTCCCCTGTAGATAATCTCTAATCTGCCCTGTGCTTCCTCCATTGTAAGAGACAAACCTTGTTTACCCCACAAAAAAGTCTGCTTTTGAATTGAGTTGACATACATTTGAAAAATAATAGTTGTATGTGAAGTGATTAGTAAGACGTTTGCCCTACTTTCTGTATTCAGAGGTTGAATTAATACACTAGTTTAGCGTGTGTGATCATGTTCCCTTTAGAGGCCTGCCTCCACAAGGATAAAAAACCTGTTTCTTACTGACAACTGATGCAGTTATTACCATTTGAGCTAAAGGATGAGTCTGTGCTTTTACGGTGCTGAAAAAACCTGTATTCTAAAGTTGCTGGCAACTGGGGCATCTGTATGTTTGTGGTCATGGGTTGTAGCCAGCTGCATTTTAATGTAATATTTTATTTTCAGAAACTACCTTTTCTAAAAAAGTTGAACATCAACCTTGGAAGTCCTTAAGAAAGTCATATTATTGAATCTAATCTTGCAACCTTTACATCCATTGAGGTGAATGGGATTGCTCACATGAGTAAGGGCTACAGTATTGGGACCATACACTGTAAACAAATCTGCTAAGCATCATATGCATTTGCTTTCTTACTTAATACATCTTTGCTTTTCACTTTTTGGAGCCTTATTAGCATTTTCTTTATCATATTGTATTACATAAGTTACTGTAGCAGAATTTATATTCAGAGTCTGTGAACCGTAGAATATTTGTTTAGGAATTGCATACACATAACATTTGTACAACTTGAATTCACAGTGCCATATACGTTTTCAGCTGTATTTCCCACAATCTATTTTAGCTTTTTCAAGAGATTACATTAGCAATTGCATTTAAGGGTCTGGTGTTAACATCTCTGAAACTTTATAATTTAATTAGTTGTCAGATTATCAAAAGGCACTGAGTTTGTGATAGACACTTGAATAAATGCAAAGTATATAGTCATGTTGAAGGCTGTTATAACTATACTCCGCTTAAATTTGTACCTTCATATAGTCTCTTGCCAGATGACTTCTTCTGTACATTCTAGTTTTCATCTTCATTTTAAAAGAGATTATAAAATCAATATCAAACTGCTACTCTAAAACTCTGTTTCTTGTGATTGGTGTAACATGCCATAACAATCACATTAGATGTCTATGAAGAAGATATAAGAAACTGTCTTTCCTTGTTTCTGCTCTTACTGAATTTTTATTAAATTGCTATAATTTTCCAGTGAACAGGTTCATCTACATAAAATGGATTTTCAGTCATGCATAAAAATCTAAAAGAGTTATTTATGATTTTCACAAGTATTATCCTTAACTATATAAAGGCCTATGACATCTGGAGAAAATACTAGAAGAATCTTACTGGGTGATCCTTCGGCATATTGTTCCACATCCTCTGTTTAATTTCAGTAGCTACTTTAGGATTTGTTTTTCCCAGTTTAGTTATAATTTTATCCACGTGGTTCCTGGTGACCTGTAGGAGACTTTCCATGGTTGGCCACAGTTCATTAGGTTTGGAAAGGTCCAAAACAAGAATTATAGCAAAAGTCCTACATATTAAAAAAAAAAAAAAAGGGGGGGGGACACAGAAGAGTTCTTATTCCGTCTAATCTTTGGTACATAAGACAATTACATTTTTCATAAACAACATTTTTCCCTCAGTACAACTGCTGAAAACAAATGGGGAAAAAAAACAACCAGAGAGGAAGCTTGTATTAAAGGTTGCAGAACAAGCGATGGCCCTTAAGCATACTCTGAACTCTGCTGAAACCTTTTATATTGTCTTTGTAGCTGAATTCTGAACCTTTGACTCTTCTACTCCTCATCACTGATTTGTGGGTGCTTTATTGTTGAAGTTTATTTCTGGAAATTTTGTTTGAATACAAGTAGTACCTGCAAGTGTCAGGGACTCATTTTGCTCCCTCCTGTTGTATGACAAGGCATTTCAACATAATCTCTTCATGCACCCCAGTCATCTCTTGCCTACCTGAAATCCCTATTTAAGTTACGGCAAACTCCTGCTTATGAAAGATCCTGACTTTTAGTGATCACCTACATGGCCCAGAAACTCAGAAGAGTAACCAAAGTGCAACCTTCCAATCAGGAAGTAGGAGAAGATAGTAAGGAAATTTATTCTGTGCCATGACTTGTTGTGCCAGTTAGAAGGAACCTCAGATGACAAACTGAGGCTGATGCTCTGGGTGGTAGATCAGGAGATGTGAGGTTAATGATCCTTGGAAGAATGGTACCCTATACATACTAAAAGGTTGCATTGGTTTAAGGTCAGCCCTGAGAGGAAGAGATTAATAAAATCCAATCAAACACAGAGCACTTGAAACACATGTCTGAAACAGAATGCCACTAATAGCAGAGGACTGACTGCTGGTTTCAACCAGGCTCTATAGGTACACGTTTTACTATGTGGATTCCAGATTGGAGGGAAATCAGAAGAGATACAGAGCAAGATAAATCTCTAATTTCACCAAGTCATGCCATGAAAAATCTAATGGAAAGTGTCTTGGCTAAACTAGATATAGTTCAAGGTAGTTTAAAATAAATAAGCTTCTTGATTACAGGTGGACACAAAAACCACCGAAAAAGTATTTGTGCTGGTGGTGAAACAAAATGAAAATACTGTCTTTGCAAACATGACAACTGCACTGGTGCACTGTAATGTTGTCTTACTGACAGGGCCAGTCTCAGGAGGGGCAGAGAGAAGATTCTTTAGGCCCTGGGTCATCCAAATTAAAGATTCATTTACCATAAAGACAGGGGAGAGGATCTTCAGGCAGCTACCAGCCTCCTCCATTCCAGAAGAAGTGGAGTTCAGCAGTTAATGCTGGAGTCCATGCACTGGGGGCAATGTTTGGGAAAAAAAATTCAAATGATAATTCTCCAAAGTAGCCAAAGGTCTCCAGGAGCAACTAGGCTCCCAGAGGCCACAGCGATATTTTTTAAATATTTTTTCTCATTATGCAATGACAGAATCCAGAGTAGCCAGTGCAATAATATACAGACAGTAAGTGCTCAAATACCAAGCCATCCCAATGCTTTCTACAAAACCTGAAGATATGGGAATCTGCCAATAGAATAAAGCAATAAAATATCAGAACATAAAAAACACTAAATAAAACTTACTAACCCGAAAAATCATTTTTCTCTTTCTATCTCCAAATCATTCTATTCCCTTTTCTTTTTTCTCTTATTGTTTTCTCTTATTATCCTTTCTCCTTACTCTCCTCGTGTTCTTTATATGAAATGCTGTATCTGTTTTCTCCTCATTTAGTCATTTATTCTCTTCCACACTTATTGCCTCTTCTTGTCATTTATTGCCTCTTCTTGCTGCCCTTACTCCATTCTTTCTGATCCATTTCCACCAAATTCTCTTCCCTCTGTTCTCCCCTGTATTGCAGTATCTGTCCCCTACCTCTCTCAGAAACTTCATCTCTCATCCTCTTTCAAGCTGCACAGGGACCTCATATCTTTTTTCGTCTTCCTCTCCCTTAGCTCCATGAGGTCCACACCACTCCATCTTCTCCTTCATTAAGGTCGGGTTTTTCTCTCCCCATGATTGATTTCTCTCTCCTCCATCAGTGAGGTCCACCTTTCTCTCCCACTCCAACATGCTGCTCTCTTAGGCCTGGTCCATACTAAAAAGTTAGGTCAACCTCTGAGCAGTGTAGTTAAGCTGACATAACCCCCAGTGTAGACAGCGCTAGATCAACCTAGCTACTGACTCTTGGGTGGGTGGATTACCTACGCCAATGGCAGATTCCCTCCTGTCAGCAAAGGTAGTGTCTATACAGAAGCATTACAGCAGTGCAACAGTGGTGCTGTAGGGTTTTAACTGTAGACAAATCCTTCAACAGGCTGCTCCTGGAGGTTGACAGCATTGGCAGCCATATTCTGTTTTCTACACCTCTTATGTTGCTTTCTCGACAGTCCAGTTGAGAGCAGGCTGGGTCCCTTCTTCTTCTGTACCTACACATGAGCCATCCTCTCCACGGAATTATATGATGGGGTGTCTACCCCACATAAGTGAACAAAGAGTTAACAGAAGTCTGAGAGCTCATTTGGCCCACCTTGCTACACCTGGATGGTGTGTCAGGCTTGATCTTTTATGAGATCCAACTGGGAAGGAGCTGGATCTTCTTCATAAGAGTAAATGAAAACTATATGAGAGCCTAAAGACAGAGAAACCCAAGAGAGAGAAGATTGCCCTCTCTCTGGGAAGGCAGATACAAAAAAGCCACAGGGATAGAATTAATCCCTGGGGTAAGCCCTGGAAAGGGGGCCAGGCACAGAGAGCCAGTCCTGAGGGAGCAGTGTTCCAGAGCTAAAGAAGGATAACGCGTCTGACTACGGATCAGGAGATTGCAGGTTTGACTCCTGCCTGGCTTGTGGCACGTGCCCCTACTGCCCATCTGGTGTGTTGGCCCTGCTTTTGCGGGGAGGGATAGCTCAGTGGTTTGAGAATTGGCCTGCTAAACCCAGGATTGTGAGTTCAATCCTTGAGGGGGCCATTTAGGGAACTGGGGTAAAAATCTGTCTGGGGCTTGGTCCTGCTTTGAACAGGGGGTTGGAGTAGATGACCTCCTGAGGTCCCTTCCAACCCTGATATTCTATGATTCTATGATAAGGAATTGGGAGTATCTCAGGAGAATTCAGAGGCCTGGGAACCAGAAGAGAGTTTATGCTAACCACAGACTCCAGGAAAGTGTCATGAACGTCTTGGAGATAAGAAGTAGCCCAGGGAAACAGCAGCATGTCTGAAGGAGCACACCTAGTTGCTTAATACAGGGTTCCCTGAGCTGGAATCCCCTACCAGCCCCAAGGAAGGAGCATACAAGCCAGATGTAAGGACTATTCAGCCCAGGGTGGGACTGAAGACAGAGCCTCAAGGATAGGCTGAGAAATAGTCCCAGAGGGGACAGAAGCTCTTTTGTGTTAGGACATTTTTGGAATTTTGTTTGTTTTTGTTACCTGGAAGGGGCGAGACTATATGTGACTTGGCTGGAGGCCCAAGTCGCAAGAAGAGGCCGACCACGGAAGGACTGGAGCAACCTTTGGCAGGAGGTGCTAGAGGAGGACACCCTGCTATTCTGTACCCAACAATGAAGGGATTCATTGGCTGGTGAGTCTACCCTTCCACATGCTACCTCCCCGTATGGCTGGAGACAGCTGAGAAGCAGGACTATTTACAGGAAAGAAGGAAGGAGCTCACAGCTGTTAATCAGTGGCAGTTGGGGTGTCCCTCCACCACTAAGCATAACTGATTTTTAGGAAAAACCACTCTGATAAAAACTTTCAAACCTAGTAAACAGTTTACATTTTGGAAGATTTCTCCACAACAAAATAGCCGAGATTTAATCTCAGTTTTCATTTAAACAAAATTAACTCTGACATTGTAAGGTTCTTTATCACTTACCTTACGTTGTCATTAGTTATTGGTATATGAATCAAGTCCAATAATGAGGTTCCACCACCTAGTTCCCAAAAATGTGCAATGTCTTTTGGCTGCAAAACAGTTTCTTTGCATTAGGAATTTGTATTTCCAGGTAACACATCAGAAGTTTCCAGTTGTTGTAACAATGGCAACAGACGGGTCCCTTATGTGCAATGAGCACAGTACAGGAGCACAGCATAGCACATGAGGCTTGTCCCATGAATTATGTGTCAAATTAGAAGTTAATTATGTGGCCACAATCTCTTAGGGCTTGTCTATCCAGGGAGTTAGTGTGGAGTAGCTACTGCACTTTAAATTCACACCCTAGCTTATTCCGCACTAACTTCCCATATAGACAACTCCCTATTTATGCAGCATAGATATCCTGTGCCCCAACCAAAACCTTCTTTCTTCCCTGTCATGCCCAGTTGTCTTCTCCCTCCCCTCCCTACCACTTTAAGCAAATAAAGACCAGAGTGGCATGGCAGGATCAAAGACAGCTGAACCTTAGGTGGTGAATAGGACGGGATGTGTACACCTGTGTGAGGAGGAAATTGAATGGTTAGAAGCACATAGGACTTTTAAGCACATAAGACTTGATTCTCTGTTGCCCTTGTACCATGCACATTCATTTACATCAGTGTCAAGTAAATAGAAAATGGCTTTAAAACACTATCGGAGTGATTTAAACCCACTTTGTAGTGGTGAAAATAACTAAAAATACACTTTAATGGAGAATCAGGTCCATAAGATGACTTAACATTTCAAAGAGGGTCCTGAATTTCTCAGTCCCCACGCCCACAACCTGTGTTCCCTCTAAGCTGTGTGGTCGGGCGGCCACCCAGGAGTGATTCAAGTGCTGCGCACTTGGTTAGCAGAGCCATGCACATCCAGCAGTGTGTGTTCAGGTGCCCCTCCCCACACTGCTTTGCAGCCACATTGCTCCTGCCCTCTGCCTTGGAGCCCTGGCCAGCTACTCCTGGGACCCTCATGTTGGCTGTGCAGAGCCCGGGTGTGTGTGTGCAGATGTGAAGGTGTCCCCCTCCCCCTGCCAACATGTACCCCATCTACGCAGAGCGGGGGAGAGGAGATAGGGCTCAGGAGCAGGAGAGCTGCTGTGGTCTGAACGAGCCTTCCGGGGTTGAGTGAGTGCCTTAAAGAGACAGTGCAGGGTCTCTTAGAGACTTCCCCAGCAGCCAGCACACACAGAGTCTCTGTGTATCACACACACATACACATATACAGTCTCTGTGTGTCTCTCTCTCTCTCTCTCACACACACACACACACACACACACACACACACACACACACACACAGTCTTTCACACTCACCTCCCAACACTACTTGTATTAATGTGTTGTTGTTATTTCTTGGTACTTCCTGCAATGCACATATATTCTCTGTAATTATATTCTTTCAAAGTGTGTTATTTTACTTTTTTGGGAACATTGCCCACAACCCAATAGCAACTAGCTACCCCATTGCCCACTATCTGTCAATCTGTCATGCAATAAAGGACAAGCACAGTAGCTCAGTGTTTCTACTAAAACAATCAGCATGAAATAGTTAACAATGTTGATGCTTGAACTATCATTAGATTTCATTTTTAACACCCACCAAGACTGATAGAGAAGTTCATACTTCTCCCATGATTATGGCTGCAGGCTGACTGTAGTCAGATACCACTACACTGGTTTAAATTCAGTTCACATTTTGAAGGTTACCTTTGGAACCACGAGGACAAAATTGTTGTTGTGGGTGTTTGTTTTGTTTTTTGTTAAATGAGAACCTAATTTTGCTCCAGAATCTATGTGGCAAGTGAAAAATAGGTAATTATAAGCATATAGACACATGCATGATTACATCATAGACAGAGCCCTGCTCATGAAAGATCAATCTCTTCATTTGAGAAGGTATGCTATAACAGACCAAAATATCACCCATTCTCAATGTAAAGGAGAAACATGCTGTAGATCAAAATGTAAAATGAAAGCTAGCCAAGCATTCCGAAAACTGAAGTAAAATTCAAACTGAAATACTTTCTGTCTCGCAGATGACTGTTGAGTCAAAAGAGAAAGTCACTAGTTAGGTTTTACTAATGAATGAGCTATACAACAAAAATATTATAGTACTTTTGCCATGTACTCACTCTGTTATGACCTTTTGCTCTTCTTCCAAAAGTATATTCCAAGGCTAATGTTGGTTTTGGAATTTCATCCCTATTCAATGAAGATACAGTATATGTCACGTGCATATATTCTTTCAAGATCTTCTGAATTTACTTAACATACAGTAACTTTTACCATTACCTCAACTCAATTTATTAACCAAACAGTAGAGAATTTATACTGGGAAAACAGGAATATAAAGAGAATAACTCAAGACAGACAGCAGGCGTGCCAGTTCCTTAATGGATATCAAAGGGACACAGAGGACCAAATTTTCAAAACTGTGCACACGCATACTGTGACTGAGCTCTCAAACTACCAGTCATAGCACTCTAGAAATCTGGCTTCAAATGCCAAAATGTTTTACTAACACATTATAGATATTTAGATAGCATTAACCCTTCACAAATCATGCATCAGGTCACTAGCGAGAAAATTTAAAATCTAGTCACCATCCATATTTTTACACAATAACTTTCTTTTACTGGCACATAATATTCTCTGTAAGACTACTACAAAAATATTATTGATATTACTCCCAGAGATGCAAAATACTTTTCAAAACTTAACACATACCTGTCAAGACACCTCAGTATAATAGTAGTCTTTCCCTGGAAATTAAAAACAATGAAGAACACTATTGTAATATCATTAAAGCATAAAAGTTATATAATTGTATATATTGTAATGCTTTATTATTGGAATGATTAAAAGAATGCATCTGAAAACTGTAAACTTATGCAGTCATTTGTAGTCTGATTACTAGAAAGTTAAGTGCCTACTTTCTATCAGAATGTAGCTACACTGCTATTAACATAATTATAATAAATTGCTGGATATGACAAATACAGTAATAGCAACAGGATACCTAAAATCAGACAATACATTAGTGATCAGTCTGGCCAACTGTGTTAAACTGTTTAACTGTTGTTAATTGCTAATAACAAGTTAATCTAATGATTGGTTTCCAGTGAATATGTGTAAATCATAATTGAGATGGAAGTAAAATGAATTCATGAAATAACACAGTTAAACAGCATGTCTCTGCACTATTCGGTTTCAGATTCCAAGTTAGGTCAGTCTAATTTAAAAAAGGTCCTAGCACTTGTAAAGTTTCATCCCTGTTTGTAATCACATATTGGAATTTCAGAAACAATTTTTTTTATAAATCTGCAAAACCCATTTATCTATTCTTAATGCTTATACAAGATTACATGTTGCACAATGCCACGCTTCTCTGCAGTAATAATGAAACACACATATGCTTCAATTCACTCAGAAAGATAAAAAGGCAAGTTCTGACTTATTTATATTTCCAACAAATAGTTATCAACAGGGCCGGCTCCAGGCACCAGCTGAACAAGCTGGTGCTTGGGGCGGAAGATTGTTCGAGGCGGCATTCTGCCCAATCCTAGGGCGGCACGGCCGCTTTTTTTTTTGTTCTGCTCCCGCCGCCCTGTAGGGGGTGGTGGCGCGGAGAACCAGAGCGCCCTGCAGGGCAGTCCTCTTCCTTCCCTCCCTGCCGACCAGAGCGGAGCCCTTGCGGCAGGCGGCAGGAGGCGGCGCAGCGGGAGAGGCCGCGTGGCAGCGCCCCTGCTGTAGCCCTGGCTGCCCCCTTCTCTCTCTCTCCTGCCCGCTCCCTCCCCCTCCCCCACCCCCCCAGCCGGTCCCCGTGCACCCGAGCTCCGGCCGCGCTGCATGTTTTTTTTTTTTTTGCTTTGCCGTTCTGGCCGCCCCGTTTTGTGTTTTTTTTTTTGCTTGGGGTGGCCAAAAAGCCAGAGCCGGCCCTGGTTATCAAGAAAAAAGTGGGGAAAAAGAGGAGAAGCAATTGAGTAAGCATAAGAGACAGTGGATCAATGTTATGAACTCCAGTATCCAGTCTAAGACCCTGATTCTCCAAACACTTATTTACATGCTTAAATTTATGTCCCACTGGAGTCATAGAGACTACAAACATGAATAAAATTAAGCATGGACATAAGTTTTATCAGGATCCCAGGGCCTATATAGATTCATAGATTCCAAAGCCAGAAGGGGCGATTGTGAAAATTTAGTCTGGCCTCCCATATAACACAGGCCATGAAATGTCCCCAAAATAATTCCTGAAGCATATCTTTTAGAAAAAGATCCAATCTTGATTTAAAAATTGTTGGTGATGGAGAATCCACCACAACCCTTGGTAAATTGTTCCAATGGTTAATTACTCTCACTGTTAAAAATATCTGCCTTATTTCCAGACTGAATTTGTCTAGCTTCAACTTCCAGCCATTGAACTGTATCATTCCTTTCTCTGCTAGATTGAAGAGCCTATTATTAAATATTTGTTCCACATATAAATACTTACAGACTATGATCAAGTCACCCCATAGCTTTCTCTTTCTTAAGCTAAATAAACTGAGTTCCTTGAGTCTATTACTGTAAGGCATGTTTTCTAATTCTTTTAATATCAAGTTAGTTTGACAGGATCTATTTTCCATAAACCCTTGTTGATTGGTATTAATTATATTACCCTCCTTTAATTCTTTATTAATTGAGTTCTGTATCAGTCACTCCATTATCTCGCCCAGGGTCGATATCAGACTGACAGGCTTATAATTATTTGGGCATCCCATTTACATTTTAAAATACTATATAGCGAGGGGGCGTGGCCTCCCACCGGGCCTGACGGGGAGGAACCACAACCCGCCCCCCAGTGGACAGAGCCAGACAAGCCATTCCCTCCCTGTCGGAAGCAAAGAGGTGGGAGAGGAAGTTTAAAAGGTGGGCCCTGCAGTTCAGTGGGGCTGGAGCCTGCAAAGGAGACAGATGTTTCCTGCCCACTGCTGGGGCCTGCACTCAAGAGGGATCTATGGAGCATCGAGGACTCGAAGGGACTGCCAACCAATAAGGATGCTGAAGAGCTGCTGGGACTGGCACTGGTTATGTACCCCAGGAAGATGGAGGAACCCCACGAGACAAAGGTACCTGGTGAGGGGATCGTAGGAAGTAGCCCAGGGAAACCAGACACAGTGGAGCCCTCTGCCACTGTTAGGGCCCTGGGGTGGGACCCGTGAAGTAGAGTGGGCCTGAGTCCTCCTACCCTCCTATGGCCGCCCCACCCCTGGGGTGACTGACTACTCACCTTGGGCCAAGAGACCTGCCATCTGCCTGAATCAGGACATCAGCTTCCACAAGGTGTTAGATTGCTTGCCACTCCACCCTGCCTGAATGTCTCAGCCCCTAGGCTGCTAATTCCCCTTTAAGCCTGCTTTATAGAGATGTGGAAGCGATGATCTCCCCCTGGGCCTGATGGGGAAAGATGGACATGGGCCTCTATATATTGGCACTCCATTAACTTTCTTCCAGCCTTCTGGGACTTTCCCAGTGTTCAAAGACTTATTGAAAAGCAGCAATAATGGCCCAGCGACCTCTTCCGCCAGTTCTTTTAAAACTCTTGGATGCAAGTTATCCAGACCAGTTGACATAAAGAAGTTTAACTTTAGTAGATGCTGTTTACCATACTCTTGAAATACTGGTGGTATGGAAAGACTGTTGTCATTTGTGACTACATAATCTCTTTTCCCAAATACAGAACAGAAATATGTATTGAACACTTCTGCCTTTTTTCCATTATTATTTATAATTCTACCATTTCCATCTAGTAATGGACCAATACCTTTGTTAGGATTCTTTTTGTTGCTAGAATACTTAAAAAACTCCTTATTGTCCTTAACTATTCTGGCCATAGATTTCTCCTTACATCCCTTTGCTTCCTGTATCAATTTTCCTCAATTCCTAGCTTCTGATTTATATTCATTACTATCAACTTCCCCCTTCTTCCATTTGTCTTTATAATTTTTATAGCTACCTTCTCTTTCCCTCTAAACCAGGTTGTTTTTTTAAACTAATATAGCCATTCTTAACTGTAGCTTTTGAGTCACATAGGAAAGTGTTCTTAAACAATTCCCAATTATCATTCACATTTTTCTGATTAAGTTCTCCTGGCTGATTTCGTTCATGATTATTTTTGGCTTCGTGAAATTGGCCCTTTTAAAGCACTATGTATATGTTATTGGTCTGGACTTTATTGCACATTATAAATGTGATCAAGTCATGATCACTTGTACTTAAGTTACCATTAATTTTTTAGTTCTGTGATCTGTTCCTCTTTATCTGACAAGATGAAGAGCAACACAGAATTCCACTATGTTGGATGCGACACTTTTTGAGTTATAATACTGATTACCAATGCTCCTGAGTTAGACTTTTACTAATTAACATTCTGTGTTCAAAAATACCTTTGCATGGATGTGTTATATGACCAGATGTCAGGAGCTAAAAAATAGGACTGTATTTCTGTCTGCTGTTTTTTGGTTTGTTTGTTTTTTAAATGAAACTATACCTGCTATGTTTATTCACTGATGAAGAAGAATGGTTGTAGTCTGGCTTATTTCTAGCACAAAAGTGAGCTTCTGACAGAATAAAAAGGCATAAAATAGATACTCCTGGGGGAATTCTGTGCCACTGCGCATGCACAGATTTCATGTCCCCTGCAGATAGATTTCTTTGCTTTCCCGCAGAAAAATGACTTTCTGACAGGGAAGCAAAGGGAAGCTGCAAGAGCAGTCATGCACCACTCCCTAACAGAGCAGATACATCATTTCAGCCACCCGGAGCAGCCAGCAGAGAGATAAATCACCCCAAGGCTGGGGACACCAAAGCCAGTGGTTCCTACCCTGAGCCGGAATCAGCCGCTAGTCCCGGTTGGGCTGAAGGCAGGAGAGAACAGGCCTTCCTTTTCCCCTGCAAGGAGTGTCTGGGGCTTTGTCAGACACCCCCAGAAACCTCTGCCAGGAAGCTCAGCATCCTCCTCTGCTTCCTGCCCTCATCACTCCTCAACTGTGAGGGGAAGGATCACTGTACTGGGAGCTGCTCCCCCACCCACACAACTCCTATGCATCCGGACTTCCTTTACCCAGACACTGCTGCCAAGCCTCACCAGGTACATTCAAAACTTCCCTAGCCCTCCATACCCGAACCCCACCCCACTGCACCTCAACCCCTGCATCTAGACGCTGGAGGAATGGGGCCCCCTGCACCCAGACCCCCACCCCTACACACAGACCCCCCCTGAGCTCCCTACAATCAACCCTCCACTGATGCCCCACCACCCGCACCACCCTGAGCCCCCACATCCAGACCCCCATACCACTAACTCCCAACTAGCTGCACCCAGACCACCACCCCACCAAGCCTTACTCCTCCAGGACCTGACCCCCACCCCGCTGAGCCCCCCAAAACCAGACCCCTCCACTGAGCCCCAACCTTCACCTGGAAGCCCCTACAGAGTCTCATTGCCCCTATACCTGGAACCCCCCCAACGAGCCTCTGTGCATCCAGATCCCCCCCACACCTAGACCCCCCACTGATCTGCCTGCACCCAGATTGTCCCACACAGGATCTTCTCACCACACACCTGGATCCCCCCCATACTGAGCCCCTTCACACTTGGACCCTGCCTAGTTGAGCTGCCTGCCCCACACCTGGTGCACCTGATGCAGAGGGGCAGGGCCCCAGGGTGTTTCTGGGGCAAGCCAAGGCCTTGTGCAGTGTCAGGGTCGGGTGCAACCTCACCGCCGAGTCCGTGTCCCGAGGGTAGGGGGGCTGCAGGGTGATCTCCCACTTTCCACAAGTCAGTAGCCTGTGCTTCCCACTGCCATGCTGGAACCTCTGCATTTATTTATTGACAAATACAACTTGCAGAATTTTAAAATATTGTGTGCAGAATTTTAAATTTTTTGGCGCAGAATGCCCTCAGGAGTAAATAGCATGAAACATTTCTAATTGTTCTGCACATGAATGCCAACCCTCTGCACAGATTCATATTGGGGAAGATTTCTTGTTTCTGCAATAGATATGGTATTGTATGTTTTCAGTGGTATACAATATTTTCAAGGAAAGCACAGCAATCACATAAAATAAAGTATAGTATCAGTGTTACCCCATTTTTGTTTCCCATAAAGAGTAGTGATTTTTCCCAAACTTCCACTCCATCTCCATTGCCTTCAAGATTTTCTTTTTTCTCCACTTCAGCTTTAGCAATATCCCACAGAGTATCACTAACAGAGAAAACAAAATAAGATGTCTTATAATAATTAATGGAGATATCCCATCTCCTAGAACTGGAAGAGACCTTGAAAGGTCATCGAGTCCAGCCGCCTGCTTTCACTAGCAGGACCAAGTACTGATTTTGCCCCAGATCCCCAAGTGGCCCCCTCAAGGATTGAACTCATAACTCTGGGTTTAGGAGGCCAATGCTCAAACCACTGAGCTATCCCTCCCCATCTTCAGAAAACCTATTCATATTTCCCACTAAGGTTTGAAAGGACAAGTGAAGATTTTGAATACTACATTCTCTTTGCATATGAATACATCCTTGATCAGAACTAGCTATGCTTCAGTAAGGAAACTCCCCTTAGAAATCACAAATAAATCTGTGGAACAGAGAGGCATGATAGAGAAGTCTAGACTTGCAAAATCTCATACGTTTAGTAGATAAACTCTCTCATTTTGGAAGCAATTTTAAGAGTTTAATAGCTTGTTTCTCTGATAATTAAGGATTTTACTATGTGTTTCAATGCACCATGTACCATCTCACTAATGTTTTGTAACTTCCAATGTCAGTAGTAGGTAACTGCACATAGGGTATATCTGCCGAGCACAAGTTGTGCACATGCCCGTCTACCCACGCTAGCTTGAATCATGCGAACATGGGTAACAATAGCAGTGAAGACAGTGCAAGATAGGCAGTATAAACCCGAGCTTGCTAGCCCACTCTGAAGTCTGTGCTGCACAGTCAGCTACCTGCACTAGCTGAATTCAAGCTAGCTCAAGCAACAGAGAGTAAAGGTGCCACAGGACTCTCTGTTGCTTTTTACAGATGCAGACTAACACGGCTACCCCTCTAAAGCTAGCTCAAGAAAGCTAGCCTGGGAACAGCTGTACAGACATATCCCTACACTAAGTAATTGAAGACACTTCCAAAAGCAGCTGTGGCCATCTGTCTATATGTAATGCTGAAGTTCCTCGAAGTCTTGCAGGTGTTTTAGCCGCTTCTACCACAAAGTATTAAATGTGGGGTCAGGGTACTTCCCCACTGATCCTTTATATGGAAGCTGGCAGCACATGGTGACGATGGTGACATTAACATCTCTGAAAGGCCACAAAAGATTAATGATTTCTGAGGGCAGCCTCCGTTTCCGGAAGTGCTGAATACCCGTCCCAGGCTGGGACCCCCCGCGCTGCTCGCTTTGAAAACGTGGGCCGTGACGGCAGGCTCTCTCCACTCTGATTTCACTGGCCTGCGGTGTCTTCCTGAGCCTGCTGGCGGAGGAAACAAGCTCCCAGAAGCCTCCCTCCGCCTCATCGCTGTCACAGCCCCGCTCCCCGGAAGGGAGGGGCCCGGCGGCGGCTCCACCTCTGTATCTCCAAAGCACCAACCTCCTCTGGGGCCCGTGGGGGGCCGGCGGAGCGGGCGCAGAGGGGGTCTCCCAGCCCCCCGAGCGGTGCGAGCCCCCCCGCGGGCAGGAGTGGCGGGGGCGGCGGCGGAGACGGCCCGGCCCGGGGCAGAAGGTGCTGGACGGAAGGGGAGGCAGCGGCTGAATGGATACAGAGGCGCCGGGAGCCCTGGGAGGAACGCGGCGGCCCCCGCCGCCACCTCATTACCTGGGTTTGGGCATCGCTGCTCAGGGGCCGCCGTGGGCCTGGGGGTGCTCTGACCTCAGGCCCAGCTCCTAGTCACCATGGGAACCACGCAGCTGCTGACATAAGACGCAGGAGCATCATGGGAGTTGTAGTTCCGTGGTGAGGGGGTGTGGCTCAGTGCTTGAGAACACAGGCAAGAGGCAATCTCCGTCCGCTCACACAGACACTTCCCCTGCTTGAGTCCAGTCTTCCCCAGGCAGGGCAGGGGCTGGACTGGATAGGGAGCCCTTCCCTAGGGCTGCTGCAAAGAGGGCAGCTCATGAGGAGGGTTGGTCTACACTTAAAATTTAGGTTGACCTAGCTAAACTGCTCAGGGCTGTGAAAAATGTCACATCACAGCTGTGCAGCATAGTTAGGTCAACCTAACTCCTACCCTAGAGGCAGCTAGATGGACACAAGAATTCTTCCATTACTCTTGTTACTGTCTCTCCAGCATTGGAAAAGCCCTTTCTGTAGCTGAAGAGTCTACACTACAATGGAGTAACTGCAGCTGTAGCTGTAGTGTAGTGTAGGTGTGCCCTGAGATGCCCCTTTCATCTACCACAAACATATTGTTTCCCTTCCTTGTGTCTTTTTTCACATCTCCATCTCTCTTCATTTGTGTTTCTCCCTGGGAGCCAGGACTGCCCAAAACAACATCCTTGGAGACAGGGTGAACATCTCAATGGATGTCATTTTAGCTCCCAGAACAGCTGAGAGGCAGCAGAAGATACACATCCAGGATTTACATTAAAACAGAGATAACTTCTGTAGATCAAGGCCACTGTTTATTCTACTCATGTTGTCTTATTCAATAAACTTTATCTAAACTTTTTACTGAATAAAGTTAGCATTTTTAAATTTTACTTTTTCTATTTTAATACATATTTTCACTGATTAGAAATGAGCTGCACCTGTTCATCTTCCCCAAAGATTATACAGCTCACTGAATAGTGCTTCCCAATTATTAGTAGTTCTTTGACCCATCTGATCACTCAAGTATCTTGTTACTGTAAATACCCTCATTATCAACCTAGAAGAATCATAGATGACAGGTTGGAAGAGACCTCAGGAGGTCATCTAGCCCAACCCCTTGCTCAAAGCAGGACCAACCCCAACTAAATCATCGGAGCCAGGGCTTTGTCAAACCAGGCTTTAAAAACCTCTTAAGGATGGAGATTCCACCATTTCCCCAAGTAACCCATTCCAGTGCTTCACCACCCTCCTAGTGAAATAGTTTTTTCTTAACATCCAACCTAGACCTTCCCCACTGCAACTTGAAACCACTGCTCCTTGTTTTGTCATCTGCCACCACTGAGAACAGCTGAGCTCTATCCTCTTTGGAACCCCCCTTCAGGTAGTTGAAGGCTGCTATCAAATCCCCCATCACTCTTCTCTTCTGCAAACTAAATAAGCCCAGTTCCCTCACCCTCTCCTCATAAGTCATGTGCCCCCCCCCCCATAATCATTTTTGTTGCCATCCGCTGGACTCTCTCCAATTTCTCCACATCCCTTCTGTAGTGAGGGCCCCAAAACTGATGCAATATTCCAGATGACCAACATGGTCAAACTCTTCTTCTGTCTTTTGTTTTCACTGAAGATAGCACAGTGATACCAGTCATACAAACAACTTTACTTTCAGGTAGAATTTGACCAACATATCGAATTTTTTATATATATATATAAATTGGGAATGGCGCATAGAAAGTGTTTGCTGTCCAATGTCTCCTATCTGAATAAGCAGCTGACATGACAATTTCTAGGCTCTGTTTCACTTGGTTCACAAAACTCAGCAGTTATTGTTGATGGTGATAGTAATAATCTGTTTGCAACTACAGTGTGAGACATAGTTCAACATTGTGTAGCATTCAACGATTTTGGTTTTTTAGCCATTTATTCCTGTGAAGTTACTTCTTGTAAAAGGTTCTGAACTGGACAGCCCTGAAGACTGGAATTCTCTTTAACTAGAAAAGTGGTTCCGCACAGGCAACATTGAGAATGAAAGCTTCCTCCCAGCAAGAGCATTGGTATTTTTTCTTATGTGAATTAATCAGACCACTAAACTCATGTGATACAGAGCACTGAATAGACATCAAATAATAGGAATTTTTGATCACTACTAAACTGAACTGGCTTTGAACTGACAACTTGGAGGTGAAAGGTTCTCTGATTAGGCTGCTAGAAAAATGTAGGCCAAGAATTTAAAAACTAGTGTGATGAATGTCCAACTTGATATGCTTTATAGGGACTTGATTTTTAGAGGGGGATGCCGTGCATTTTCTGCAAATCAGTCCTCTTTAAGCTGTTTCAAGTTAGGCACACAAAAATGGAAGCAGACAAAAATCACAAGTCACTTTTGAAAATCATGGCTATAATCCATGTTTCAGAATAACAAAATAGTTAAACTGAAGAAAAGGGCAGGAATGAGTAAATATGCAAATCAGTAAATAAGCAAATGCATAAATATAGGCTAGGCAGAATTCAATTTTTATCTGTATAATTTTGTTAGCTAGTATCAATGTTTATTTTTAAGCACTTTTTTCTATTTTTATTGATTTTAAATTTCACAGTTGTGGGAAGTTAGCGGGGATCAGACAACGAGGGTTCAGATAATTAATGACTGTAGATAGCTGGATTCAGAGAGTTAAAGCTTTATAATCATTAAAACATAAACTGTCAACATATGTCAAAATATACAAACTAAATGTCCTTAAATAAAACTCTAAGTTCTCAAAAAGCATTTTTCTTACTTTGCCTATCTGTAAATTACAATTATTATGGATGGAAATATTTTGTTGGTTTTGTGTGTTCAGTGGAATCAATGTTTACTGACATTTACTTGATAAAAATCTAATCCTTCCAAGCCTACATAAATACCAGTAGCATTGTTTTTAGCTTAATGTTACCTAAGTCTTAGAAGTGTTTTTCCCGGATACTTAAACCTCCTGGTTCACAAGATAACATCCTAATACTGGAATGAGTGAAATAAGCAGGTTTTTTGATAGAACTATTTTTATTGCAAAGGAATAAAACATGATTTGAAAAAACACGAGAAAATGTTATAACTATAATTCTTCATACAACATTGTTCTCCAGAAACAGATATATACAGTACTTCACTTTTTAACAACAACTAAAACACAAAACAAAAAACTCCCCTTGCAGTTGTATAGAACTAGCGCTATGTCAGGAAATAATTGATCTTTCTTAAACATGATTAGATCTGTGATTTACATGGTTATGTAAAACATAAACATTGTTTCCCTTACATCAAAACTGTATTCTTAGTTTAATTTTACCAACTTTAAATGACGTGTAAGATATTGAAGGCTTAGCAAAAGGCTTCAATAGTTTAAATTTCTTTGTTTAATATCCACTATATTGTTAGAACCCATAAAGTTTATGTGACTTGATATTTAAAAAAAATTAAAACCAGTATAAAACAAATGTCACTCTAACATTTTGTTTGCATTCATTTTACTGAGTTTGCATAAGAATCTGACAGATCTCTTTGGTAGTTCCCTTATTTTTAGGCTTTAAAATTTATATAAAAATTCCTTATACAAGTGAGTGCTAAATATACTTAAGAATAAATACAAATACTCTACACATAAATTAAATGTGCTTCAATTACTAATTCATGGTGAGAGCTACAGGTTACATTACAACACATTGGTAAATTATACATAAAATTATTGTTTTTCCAGTAAGTTCAGTAAGATATACTAGAGATTTTTAGATGGCCATGTTATTCCCCACTCCTTTTAAAATGGCTATTTTTGTATTAAATAAACTAGTCTGACACAAAAAGCTTCAAAAGGAGCTACAATGAGGTTACCATTAAACTGCGCTCTTGAACGAATACTAAATGTTCAGTAGTGTTTAGAGGAGTGGGTTAGAAACCACTGCCAATGGTTGTGCTTTCATCATGTGAAGTTACTCCAGTGAAATTGCTCTGTCATCTGATAAATATGTGGGATTCCCACTGAAATCAATGGGAATTTTTGGTTTCAGAGTAGCAGCCATGTTAGTCTGTATCCGCAAAAAGAACAGGAGTACTTGTGGCACCTTAGAGACTAACAAATTTATTTGAGCATAAGCTTTCATGGGCTACAGCCCTCTTCAACAGATGCAATGGGAATTTTGCCACTGACCTCAATGGGGCCAGGTTTTTACGCCTGGAGTAAGAAAGCACAAGAATGTAAAATGGTCCAATCTGGAGGAGTCCCATAAAAATAACAATCTCTTCTTCCCCTGAGACTGTCTCATGGTTTTGGAGTCTGTGTACACACCCAAATCCAAGAAGAAAATTCTCCTCCCTCCTGCATAAAAACAGTTTAATCATGCCTTTGTGGCTGAAACCAACCTGCTTTATAGCTATATTACTAATATATGTTACTACCCTGTACATCTGTAATATGTTGAACCAAACAATGATATAACACAGTTGGCACAATTATTCCCCCACACAGCATATTTGGCTGTACAGATGACCCATATAATATTTGGCCAATATTGATCTACAATCAATGCTCAAACTGGGGAACTATTGTGGAGCTGTAGCACAAGTCTGAACTGAGAAGCAGGATGTAGGGGTATGGACAGAGGTGAAAGTAAACCGGTCTGGTCCGGTCCGGCGTACCAGTAAGAACCGTACCATCAGGTCCCTGGGCTGGTCCCAGGGCTGGAGTAGTGGGCAGGCCCGGATCTCCCCCACTTGGCACTGGGGAAGTGGCTAAACAGCAGACTGTTTAGTAGTAGTGTAGTCACCACTAAGAGAAGTGGTTTGACAGGGACTATAGAGACATCCTGTGGAAGGTGGGAAGCACAGAGTGCGGCACAGCCGAAGGGCTGTATCACGAAGAGGACACCGCGGTCCTGGGCATGACATGGTTCCCTGAAGCAGAAGTGATGGTGGAGAGATGCCACCAGAAGAGGGCGCACTGGCTAAAAGAGCTGATCCCCAGGATAGCCAGCAGGGGGTGCCACAGAGGTGAGTCGCACCATGTCACACGGAGGACGGGGGGGGAGAAAGAGGCACTCCCTGGATCCATTCAATGAGGAGACATCTTGTTGTTGAGCGGGTGTATTTTTCATGAAAGATTAGATCTTTGTTCTGTAAAGCCAGCCAGCTTTACAACGGATTGAGCTTTGGGGGGAAAACCCACTTTCTTAGACAGAAAGGGTAACTACTTATAAATGTAGGCCCTAGTTAGTGTTTTATGATTTTGTTTGTATTGTAACAATTTGTTTTCATCATTTTCTCTTATTTCTAACAGAATCTCTATTCTTTCTTAAATAAACTTTCTTTTGTATCTGTACAAGTGCTGTGTGTTATACAAGAGTGGTGGTTTAAGGTAAACTGGGGTAACACTGTTCCTTTGGGAGCAGAAGATCTGGGCTTTCTGTGAGTAGCCAGTGTCAGGGGTTGGCTATCATAGGGGAATGCTTCAAGGAAACTGGGGGAGGGGGCACCTCAACCTGCAAGGCAAAGACAGAGCTGACATAGCCCAGAGGAGAGTGCTTGAGTGGCTGAGAGGCTGGTGGTGTTAGGTAGCTAACACCCAGTTACCACAGACCAGACTCCCTCCAGCTAGAAACAGAGGTAACAAGGTGACTCACAATCTTGTTACCCTGAGAACTGTCACACCCTGAAAGGAGAGTCATTTTTGAAGTTTGGCAGGAGGGCTGTATTCACCTAACCAAGCAGAGGGAAACTGTGGTAGTAGCTACCCGGTACAATGATAAATAGGTAAATTACTGCTCGCAGAGGGAGTCAAATATTAAACAATATAGATTTTAGGAGTGGTCTTTCAAAAGACAGAGAAGAGAAATATTATAACACTGTTCTTCAGTTGTACTAAGACGTACTGACTAAGAATCTGTATGAAGATTCAAAATGCTGTGTAAGGACAAAGTGGAGAGACCAACTGGTTTGATATGGTCACTGGAATGTGACAGGGATGCACCTTAACACCTCTCCTCTTCTGCACTGTGATGGATTATGTGGTATGAAAAGCAACATCAAGGGACGATATAGGAATTATATGGAGTAGAGGAAAACTTCAAGGTCTCAACTTTGCAGATGACATTGCTCCATTGGACATAAAAGATGATACTACATAAAAGACCACTATCAACATCAAATGCGAGGCCACCAAAGTAGGATTAAGAATAAGCCAACAGAAAATGAAAGTAATCGAAAGACAAGTCGGTAATGATAGTGCCTAAGTGATCAACAGTGAAGAATACGGCATGGTTAATGAGTTTTTCTGTATCTTGGAAGTACAATTAGTTCCAGTGGCCGACCCCATAAAGAGGTGAAAGCAAGAACCAGGAAGACAAATGGAGCCCTTTTTGAGACTGGCAAATATCTGGAGAAAAAAGGAGACTGATACAAGAATCAAGATAAAGTTATACAATGCCATTGTGATACCCACATTATTATATGCTTCTGAAATTTAGCAAATGCTAGGAACCCACAACAGAAGACTTAATGCATTCCAGCAGAGAGGCTTGTGACGAATACTTTGTTTCCACTGGTGGGATAAAGTAACAGTTGCTGATCTGTTACAAAGGACCTGCCAGCAGGCCGCAGAGAGAATGATTTGAGATAGAAGGCTGAAGTAGTTTGCACATGTAGTGCCCTGTTTTGTGGTTAGAATAGAGCTCTGGATTTTTTTTAATGAGTTCTATCTTTTCTTCAAAATAAAAAATTTCTCTTTCTGCATATCACTAACAAGATGAGAGGAATTCCTTGACATTCATTACTAAGACATTGATCCTAAAAACACGTATGGATATGTGTGGCTCATTGACCTCAAAGAGACTATTCACATACATATAATTAAGAATGTGTTTCTTGTAGGACTGGGTTGTAGGGGGCTGATCCTGCACTTTTTACTTAATGTCAATGGGGACTTTGCCTGTGAAATGACTCAGCTAGTTATTCTCAGTTTATAGTTTCCAGGTCAGAGCTTTAACCTTCAGCACCATTAACAAAATACTGTAGGAGTCATGGAGACCAGTGGATTTAGCAGGACTTAGAAGGTGTTCAGAAGAATTAGGTGTCTTGTTAAGTGCTTTGTAGCATCCATGGTATGAATTTAGCTTTTAATCTCTTTCTCCAGTTTTTAAAAATAGAAGAATGCAAATTATGTCCTTTATAATCTGGTCTCAGTCCTTCAGGAATATAAGCTCTGCCTTGTGTAAGGGGCAAGCACCATGAGATGGATTCCATACTTTTTTAAAATGATACCATAAACGGAGATTATTAATCTTCAGCATTATAACATTACTCCAGGTTCTAGAATAAACCATGAGGGATAAAACTCATGTTTAAGTGATAAATGTCCTTGATAACTAGCAGTAGTGGCAAACAGAAATTAAGAAATATATCTGCAAGGTCAATGGTTTGTTTGAATTGAATCTCTTAAATGTTTTTCTAGTGGGCAAGAGACCCTCATACTAATATTATGGTGTGAAAGGCATGGATTAAATATGAAAAATGCTAAAACAATGACAAGTAGAACACTTTATTGTATTAGGCTTATATTTACAAAATACTATGCTATACTACTGTACAGTATACACATCAAACATTTTATGAAGTCTGTCTCCAAGTTTACATGTACCTATTCATATAAGTGCTTTTTACATTGTGTTTGTGGTTTGAATTCTAACTTACTCATTTCTCGACTATGCTATTTAAAGAAGGGGAAAAACTAGCAGGCCAAACTGATTTTTTTTTAAATATCCACTATGTTTTCTACAACATATGCCCAATTTAGATTTAGAAAATCAAAAAGAAGAATTGTGTAGAAACTACCAGCCCATTGCTGCGGCTCACATAAGTAAATTGTTGTATAAGAGAAGACATTTATAATAAATTATTAGATGTATGATCAATGATGTGCTGCCAATACTTTTTTAAAAGGGCTTTCACAAAAATGTCCCCTTTAGACTGTGTCCCGAGGTGCTTGTATTGCAGACAAGAAGGCGTGAGGGAGTGGAAAATACATGTATCTGTTTTCCCATTTAAACAAAAATGCTTTCTCATAACCAAGTTTATGCAACTTGCATAATTTGAAAAATAAGGGTGGAGAGGTGAAGACATAGTCCTCCCTGGGGAAATGTCTTTAAAATCCCTGACACTTACTGAAATCACTTCAAAGGCCAACTCTCCACCCACAAAAGAAGCCTCTTCGGAAGTATTTTTGAACCCATGTTCAGAAATGGGGTGAGCTTCATCTGATAGGGTAATCGCCCCACCTGCAATTTGTTTGCAGAGTTTTAACAGGGGCCTCTTTAACTAAAATGAATGGAAACCAGTCCACCTTTCTTGGCTTGTATTACAAACTAGCATATAATGTATATCTGGCACATCTAAAGACGTTCAGTCAATATAGGAAGCATACCAAAAGCATACATTTTCCTAGCTATCTGTTCCTTTCATAACAAAGTAGGACCTTTGGTTGGTCTGCTGTTCGAAAGAAGCGGCTGACTCCCCATTTCCTTGGTTTTCTGTCCTGTTTGAGGCGAGAACAGTGCTGGAGCAGAGAGATGATGAGCAGCCCCCTTTTGCTGATGGAAGTGGTTAATATAGCTAGCAATCAGTAGAGTGATCTCAAGAATCTGTAACAAGAAACACACTATAATCTGTATCTGGAAAAATATAACTTGTGTTTTGACCTTGAAGAAATAGCTAAGTTTTTAGTGAGCGATTGACATTATATTTTTATATAAGTTCTTATATTTTATCAAAGAAATTATAGATGGGAAAAATACCTGTTAGGGTTATGGTTATCTTGCCTATCTCTCTGCCAATGCAAGATTACTCCCTAGAGTAAGTACATGGAGTGTTTTGTCCTGCACAATTTTAAATTATTCAAGCAACTCAGTTTCCATCACTTCTTTAGGAGAAAGTTCTACACACCAATACATGTCTCTTAGGGAATAATTTTACTACATGCAGCCTAACTTTTCCTATGCAGTGTTGTATGTCTCCTGCACAAGTGTTAAAGATGCAGTCCAAATGGGCTGACACCCAGGTGGCTGTGTTTTTTTCCGCCAAAGATCTGGGAGGCTGTGCACCATGCCTTCTCCATGGAACCGCCAAAAAATTCCTCTTTAAAGGGATGATTTGATAGAAAATCACTATTTCTTGAACTGTTTGACATACACGTGTGCATATTTCTATGAAGAGACACAATTTTTAACTGAAGTTATATGCAGGAAACTATGATCCTACTGGTAGGTTGTTCTGGCTTATAGAAACTAAAGTTTCACTCCTTAGTCATAGCTGAAATTCTGCTTTTATTTGTTTTGTTCAGGCTGGTAGGCAATATTAGCAGTGAGAGAGAGTCTAGACTAATATTAGCAAAAGAGTTCCTTAGTCCTAGAATTTTGGAGAAGTGTATAACCTTTTGGAAGGCCATCATAAAATAGAGACATTGCTTTAATGGAGACCCAAACATTTTTTTTTAAATTGCAGCTATACTGATTTTTAGGCACTGTATATACTTCCTGTCTTTTATCTCCCTAATTGTCCTTGTCTGTAAAGTCTGGAACTCTGGGGACAGGGTCATTAAAACAAAAAAACTGACTTTTATGTTTTTAATTGCTTCCCCCTCTAAATTCATTATGCAAAAGCTAATAACCGGAGGATGTTTTGAACAGCAGGTGCTGCACAGCAGGTGCATATACACAAGGGTACTTAAGTACAAAGAGGCAACAAACACTGGAAATGATTTCGGCTACTGTACCAACCTTTGGTTTTGCCATGGCAAAAAGGAGTTTTTCGTTTGGCTTGTCTTTTGACTGAGCATTGTTAACTACCAGCATAAAGTCATCTTGGTAGCCTCCAAAGGTCATCAGACTTTTGTGTACATATGTAACTATTAATCGCTTTAAAGAAAGAAGAAAGGAAAAAAACAGTTTCATGTATACAGAAAAATACAGGGAAAAAGACTACATTGAATACTTCTTCAAACATAATTACTCATCTGATTTCAAAACACTGTTTTCAGCCCCTGTTGTAGAATTTTGAATCTAATTGCAAATTATGTGCCTGTTTCTCTCAGGCCTTCATTGTGAGAGACTTCTGCTTTCATGAGTGGCCTTTTTTCTAATTAATGTGATATATATTTAGTTTAATGGTTAAAATTTTTGAGTTTGGACTCAGACACACAACTTACATTACAAATGAAAGGCCCAATCCGACTCCCATAGAAGTCAATGTTAGGAGTCCCATTGGGAATTGGATCAGGCTCTAAAGAAGTTGAATCTCAGGGCCCAAACTTTCAAAAAGGATTTCAATATAATCTTTGTCAGGGCTGGTGCAAGGAAGTTTCGCGCCCTAGGCGAAACTTCCAACTTGCGCCCCCCCATACCTCCGCCCTGCGGCAGCTCCCCGCCCTGAGGCGCCCCCCCCCACGGCAGCTCCCCCCCGGGGAGCCATGCAGCAGCTCCCTACCCCAGCTCACCTCTGCTCCGCCTCCTCCCTGAGCACGCCGCCCCCGCTCTAATTCTCCTCCCCTCCCAGGCTTGCGATGTCAAACAGCTGATTGGTGCTGCAAGCCTGAGAGGCGGGAGAAGTGGAGCGGTGATTGCGTGGTCGGGGAGGGGGCGTAGGAACACTGTAAAAAAAAATTGGGGGCACCGCTTTTTGGTGCCCCCAAATCTTGGTGCCCTAGGCAACCGCCTAGTTTGCCTTAATGGTAGCACCGGCCCTGATCTATGTGTGTACAAGTGATATATACCACATTAGCAAAACTATTTGTGCTCACAAATGGGGATAAAATTGGTGGTTTGTTCACAGTACTAGTAGTGCACAAAACCTTCTGCATGGAGAGAAGCAGCACACTTTGAATTTTTGGCCTGTATTATTCAACACACAACTCTGGACATGTAGCTTTTGAGTCACTGCCATTTGTTGTGCTGATTCATACCTAATATTATATCAATCAATATGGATAGTGTTTCAATACAGATATGCACATTTTAAATTATCATGAGAAAATATCTGTACAGTAATTATTTTAATCTCCTGGGTACCAAACTCCTTTTTGCCCTTGTTTTTTGACTAGCAAAATTGTAAAAGACAGGCTTACCCTAACTTTTTCCCCATTACATTTTGTGTTAGGTTTGCCTGAATTTTCCAGGAAGAGGTCAGAACCTCCAGTGAGACTGCCCTCAGCTGCACCTGCTCAGTGCTCCTAATACCCTACTGAGCCAGCCAGGCTGCCTGACGGACCATCCTGCCTGATTGGTTGAGGAATCCTGCAGGCTGGTTCTGAAATCTAGCAGCAGTAGCTCATAGGCTGCTCAATGCCCACACCCACAGACTGTCTCCCCATTCTTGTCTCTCCAAGCCCTGCTCCTGCTCTGCTCCTCCACAGCTCCAGCCCAAAGCTGGGTACAGGACAGGTTCTGTTCCCATCCTGTTCCAGCCTCACTCCTGTCTCAGAAGAGAAGGTTATTCACCTTGTGAAGTAACTGAGGTTCTTTGAGAGGGTTGACCCTGTTGGTGCTCCACTTTAGGTGTGTCCATGTGCCCTCACTTGCAATTGGAAATTTATAGTAGCAATGCCTGGTTGGGTCATGCATGTGCCGTTGCTGTCTCGTGCCGCCTCAGTTCCTTCTCTACCACAGAAAATCTAGCATGAAACTCCAAAGCAAAGGGGAGGAGAGAGGGTAGTGAAGCACCCATAGGGACAACCATCTCAAAGAACCTCAGTTACTGCATGGGATGAGTAACCTTCTCTTCTTCTTTGAGGAGTGTCTCTGTGGGCACTCCATTTTAGGTGACTGTTGAGCAGTGCCCCTCAGTGGAAGGGAGGGGCTTTGGAGTTGTGTTCGTGATTGACCGTGAGTCCAAACAGAATGTCCAATGTTGACTGTTGATGTAGCCAATAGGCAGACCATGAGCCAAATCCAGCCCGCCAGATGCTTTAGAACAGACCCCGAAATCTTTTCATTTATTTATTATCATTATTGTTAGGTTTTTTTTATTATTATTTTCTCTGGAGGCTGGACCTTGACGATATCTTCAGCCAAGAAATTTGGACCTTAACAAAAAATAATTGACTATAATTGACTACCCCTGCTCTATAGCATAGTGCTTTGTGAATGTGTGGGCAGATGCCCAAGCTGCTGCTCTGCAAATGTCCATAATGGGGACATTATTGAGAAAGGCTATGGATGTTGAAAGTGCTCTGGTAGAGCGTGTGCGGGCTCCCAATGGGGCTTGTAACTGACGTTTTTGATAACACAAGTGGATGCATCCTGATATCCATTTGGATATTCTCTGTTTTGAGATGATGGTTTCCCCTTTTGATCATTCTGTTATAGAGACAAATAGTTTCGGTAATTTTCTAAAGGTTTTTGTTCTTGCAGTGTAGAAGGCTAATGCTCTTCAGATGCCCAGGGTGTAGAGTGATGCCTCTCTTTTGTCTGCATGCGGTTTTGGAAAAAACGCAGGTAAGTAAATGGGTTGGTTTAAATGAAAAGAAGGGGGAACTTGCAGTAAGAATTTGGGGTGTGGTCTTACAGTAATTTTATCTTTTAAAGAAAGTTGCGTATGGAGGGTGTGCTATTAGGGCACCTAGTTCTCCCACACGTCTAGCAGACCTAATGGCAATGAGGAAAGCCATCTTCATAGATAGATGGAGTAAAGAACACTTGGCCAGCGGTTCAAACAGGGTTTCTGTAAGTCCACGTAAGACCAGGTTGAGGTCCCACACAGGCGCTGCGGTCCTTATTTCAGGGTAAGTGTTCTTAATGCCTTTGAGGTAGCGTTTGGTTGTTGGGTGGGCAAATATGGTGACCCCACCCACCTTATTGTGGAAAGCCGTGATAGCTGCAAGGTGTATCTTGACAGAGATTGTGGAGAGTCCCAGTTTTTTAGTTCTAATATGTAATCCAATATTCTTGGTAAAGGAGAGAATGTTGGTATGATTTGTTTGCTCTGGCACCATATGCTGAACCCTTTCCATTTAGGAGTATATGTCTTTCTTGTATTTGATCTATGGCTGTTCAATAAGAGGTCTTTTACTTCCTCCGAGCAGGTTGCTTCATTTTCTCTCAGCCATGGAGTAGCCATACCTTGAGGTTGGGTTGGTGGATGTGTCCACATCTTGGGAGAAGAGCTGAGGTATTAGAGAAAAAGAAGAACAGAAGTACTTGTGGCACCTTAGAGACTAACAAATTTATTAGAGCATAAGCTTTCGTGGACTACAGCCCACTTCTTCGGATGCATATATATTCTATATTCTGCTGTAGTCCACGAAAGCTTATGCTCTAATAAATTTGTTAGTCTCTAAGGTGCCACAAGTACTCCTGTTCTTCTTTTTGCGGATACAGACTAACACGGCTGTTACTCTGAAACGAGGTATTAGAGGAAGATTTTGAGGTGGGCATGCCACTATCTTTAATAGGTAAGGGAACCATGTTTGCCTGGGCCATGTAGGCACTATTAGGATGACTTCTGATTTGTCCCTCCTGATCTTATGTATGACCTGGTTAGGAGTGGGGTCGGAGGAAATGCTACTCCTGGGGGAATTCTGCGCCACTGCACATGTGCAGAATTTATTTCCTGCAGATTTCTTTGCTTCTCCGCAGAAAAATGACTTTCTGATGGGGAAGCAAAGGGAAGCTGCAAGAGCAGTCATTTGACCCTTTCCAGCAGTATGTTTTGGGTGCCCAGGGCAGCTGGCAGAGAGGTAAATCACTGTGGGCCAGGGAGCAGGACTGGGGAAGACCCAGCTTGTGGCTCTTTCCCTGCGCCAGGCTCAGCTGCTCGTCCCAGCTGGGCTGGGGAGGACGGGACTTCCTTTTCCCCTGCACGGCATCCAGGGCCATGTCAGATCCACCTCCAGATTTCTCACCCAGCTGTAGGAGCTCTGCAAACTCTACACTCCCCCCCCCCCGCCCCGCCACTTCCTGCATCCATCGCTCCTCAGCTGCAGGCGGAGGGATCCCTGTACAGGGAGCTGCTCCCCCATCTACCCAACCCCCGTGCATCCAGACCCCCTCATACCCAGACATCTGGACCCCCCACACCCAGATTTTCTAGCTGAGCTCTATCCCCACTACAGCTAGACACCCCTCCACACTGAGCCCCATCCACCTTCACCTGGACCCCCCTGTAGAGTCCCATTACCATTACACCCAGAACCCACAACAAGCCCCTGTGCATCCAGATCTCCCCCGCATCCAGATCCCCCACTGAACTGCCCGCACCCAGACTGACCCACCCAGAACCCTCTCAACCCACAAATGTCGAAGGTTGGGTTGGGATTTGTTGTTATCTGGTTTGTCTTTGCCTGTGTGGCTGTGTAGATGGTGGTGACCTGAATCTCTGCATATAATACCTGCCCTGTTTCTTATTTGCTGGTGTATAGCTGTCCATGGATTTTAGTGTTGCCCTTGAATCTTTCAGGATACGAAGGGACTCATCTGTTTTGGCTGCAAATAGTTTTGTGTCTTCAAAGGGCAGGTCCTTGACCTTTACCTGCACCTCTCTCCGGAACCCCAAGAGAGGGAACCATGATGCATGGCTCATGACCACCGATGTTGCAATGGAGCCTGCTGCCATATCTGCGGAGTCAAGTGAGGCCTGCAGTGCTGTCCTGGCAATAAGATTACTGAAGGTCATGTTGGCCTTGAATTGCTCCTTATTGATAGCTTACCAGAAAACAAAAAATTCTGACATTTTAGAAAATATTGTGTGTATTTTGATAGCAAGGCTTCATAATTAGCTATTCGAAACTGCAACGTTGCAGATGACTATGCCCTGCGACTGAAGAGGTCTAGCCTCTTCCATTCCTTGTCATAAGGGGTTGTTCTGGTATGGTGTTGCATTCCCCTCTCATTTACTGCATTCACCACTACAGAGTTTGGTGTGGGGTGTGTAAACAAGAACTCCATTGCTTTAGATGGTACATAGTATTTTTTCAGATCTTTTCCATGATGGAGGTGCTATTGCTGAGGTCTGCCAGATAGTTTTTGGCAGGCTCCATGATAGCACTACTGATTAACGATGCTATCTTTGCCAAGGTAGATGTCTGAAACAGATCCAGTAATTTAAGCTGCGATTCAGGTACCTCCTCTAAGGATATATCCAGGGACTCTGCCACCCTTTTGAAGAGCTCGTGGAATTGCTTAAAGTCGTCCCTTGAGGTGGGGGATTGAGGCATTATAGTTTCGTCCGGTGATGAAGATGACAGGTTTGTCAGTGGTAAGGCTTCCTGGTCTGAAGTTTCCTCATTCATCTCCTCCTTGGTTTCTGAGGGTCCTAGTATGGGTGATGATGGAGAACGTGGCGCTCTCAATCTTGGTGGGCTTGTAATATAGTGCCCTGTATGCTGCCCAGGGGTCCCAGTAGCGCTAATCTGATGGGAATGTCATGGAAGGTGGGACCCATGGGTGCCCGTACCAGCTAGTTGCCTCTGAAGATGAGTGGTGTCCTGTTTGGTGGGACAGTTCTGTTATGGGTGAGGAGTGATGAGGTGCATATATTTTCCTTTCATCCTCCTCCTCATCCTCACTGGAGAGAGGGGGAGCAGAGCTAGGTGGAGTGGTCAGGTGGCTCGGTACCAATCAAATTGGAGTGCTATTGGTACCAAGGAGCAGGGATTCTGGTGTTGAAGAGACCAATAGGTCTGTGTGTCTTAAGAATATTGCTGCAATACGAGGAATGGTGGTACTTATGTCGGTGTTGCTGGTAGCACTGATATGTGAATTGTAGCCATCGGTGCCGAGGGTCTTGTGCTATCTAGTGTAGGTACCGCAGATGGTGCCAATGTGTTGCTTGGTACCAAGTGTCTCTTCATCTCCATCAGTACCAAGGCAGAGGGTTTTACTTTGCCCTTTGAGCCTCTGGCAGAGCTTGCCTGCTTAGTGTCTTTTGCTCTCTGGGTACTCGTGGTACTGGATGGTCCTGGTGTCTTGGAGTCTGACGTACCGGGCGCCGTCGGTACCAATGTGGTCTCGGCAGTAGGGGAGTGCTTTTTCTTAGCTGATTCCCACGGAGGTGAAGTCTGAGCCCATTTTTTTGTAGCCTTCCTGGGAAAATGCTCTTTAGTAGGAGCTATTGTGGCAGAACCTTTATCAAAGGCTGCCAATGGCAAAGGGAGTCCTTGACTTGGGATCTGAGGCTGGTTGCAGAGATTCTTCCATCATAAGTAGCATAAGTTATAGATCCTTCGCTTTCCTTGTTCTGGCCTTTAGATTATGGCAATGCGAGCACTTCTGAGGTATGTCTCACCAAGACAGCAGGATACACTGTGCATGTCCGTCAGAAATAGGGATTGACAACCTGCATGTCAGACATTTGAATCCCGGAGAGCTGGGCATGCCAGAGAGTCTTCTGTCCCAGAATGAGAGGGGGGAACAGTAAAACTATAGAAAACTTAAACTTATTGTCCTAATAAGGGAGATAAGGATAGAATATTTTTTTAAAAATAAAATAAGTAGGAAGGGTGAGAATAAATAACTTCCTAATTGCTAACTTAAGCTTTACCTATAAAGGTATTTTATACTAAAAAAAAGTAAGAAGCACTGCTAAGTGCTCCGACTCAAGCCAAAGGCGGTAGAGAAGGAACTGAGGGATGCTTGGTCGTGCAGCACTATGTAACCTCCCAAGGGGGCACAAGAGGCACCAGTGCATGCGCGATCCAACCAGGCACTGCTATTACAAATCTCCGATTGCAAGAGCAGGGCGCATGGAAACCTGAAGTGGAGCACCCACGGGGACATTCCTCAAAGAAGAACCAGCCTTGCTCCTGCCTTCCCTGACTCCTGGTAATCCAGCTCCGACCCTCGGCTCTGACTCTTGACTCCACCTCAACCCTTGACTCTGGCATTCGGACTCTGACTTCGGTCCCGACTATTGGCTCTGATTCCTGACTTTGACTCTGTCTCAACTCTTGGCTTTGGTGTTCGAACTCCAATCAGTAGGCCTCACTCCCTAGTCCCACTCTGACCCCTAGGCCTGACTGCCTATGACCTGGTCCACTGACAGAGGCCAACCTTACGGGCTGAGAAACACAGTTGTATGTTAAGAAAGACTGAGCTGGATCAGAACTTAAATTGAAGACCTTCGTGGAGTGAGAAGGGTGTTGATGGAACACCATGCTGCAGCCTCTATTTCCTCTCAATCTGCTTGATTGCTCTTCTCCCTCCTCTTTTCATCTTTTAATATTTATTACATTTCTCTAATTCCTCTATACCAGGGGTTTGCAAACTTCATTGAACCACGACCCCCTTTTGACAACAAATTAGTTCCCGACCCCAAGAAGGGGGGAACCGAAGCCTGAGCCCGCCCAAGCCCCAGTGCCCTGCAGGGGGCCTGCAACCTGAGGGCTGAAGCCCTCAGACTTTGGCTTCAGCCTTGGGCAGTTGGGCTCGGGCTTCAGCCCCAGCCCCAGCAAGTCTAAGCCAGCACTGGTGACCCCATTCAAAGGGAGTCGCAATCCCCTTTGGGGTCCTGACCCACAGTTTGAGAACTGCTGCTCTGTACCTATCTTTAAATACAAAGGCAGGTTTTGAGCAAAAGTATACATTTTTGTTATGTTAGAGATTTTAATTAATCAAGGAAATTCAGTGTTAACATTCTGATAGCAACATTTAATTCTACCCCCTTGGAAAGCTGAATTAAAACAGGGAGCCTCTCAGGTACACAAGATTAACACCAGTGCCACTCCATTGATTTCAGTGGAGTTACTACTGCTTTACACCACTGTAAGTGAGAAAAGAATCAAGTCTTTAATTACATGACTAAACAGCACAGGGCAATATGACATACTATTCAACAAATATAGTGGGAATAATCATATTATGTAACTGTAAATGCATTTATGTATCACTTTCCATTAGTGCATATTGTCTTATGAGTGATCATTTAAATGAAAGCCTCAAGTAGGAAGAGTTCAGGTTGTTGTAGGAATCTTATCTATGAATTTCCTTTTATCATTTAATTTACTAGTTTGATATATAAAATGTTTCCCTGAGAAAGATGATAAATACCAAGCAAAGTAATCAAGAGGTACTTCCACCATCAGTACTAATATAACCATGGCAGTAACTTTAAAACATTTTATAGTAACAAACTTACGCTTTAAGAGACAAACTACGCATCTAAGTATACAGGACCAATTTCAGCCCTGGTGTAATTTCATTTAAATCAGTGGCAATACATCAAGAATGAATTTGGCCAATATATTCACTATTAAAATATATTTAAATTTAAACTAAAACTGTTTTTTTCTTTTACCAGAAAGCTGTATTCTAGAATGCTTATGCCATCTTCATGTACAACAAGCCATACGTAGGAACTCTCAAGTGTGGATGTTGTTAGAGGCTACAAAAAGAGAAACAGCATTCCATTACACATTATAAATGGGGCTAGCTTTAAACAGTAACTTAATTAAAAGACTCAGACATTTTAAAATTTGTCAGAGATCACACCAAAATATAAGGGAGCAGAAGTGCTGCAAAGAAGTTAGGGTATATATTTTAGGATTATTTGAAGGGAAATAAAAAACAAAAATTACCTCACAGCTTATTTACCAGACCTGTGTTGTGATTTGTGTCCCCAAGGGTGAAGCATGACATGAACATTTATTTAGGTTATTGATTTTTAGGGTTTTTATTGCTGCAGAATTTCAGACTCAATTTCTTTATTATTCACGTCTCAATCAATACTGTCTTCTTTAGTAACAAAGTTGTGGGATGTTTAACAGTGATTTAGATGTCAGCAAGGGAGAATCTGCTTGAAATATATTCTGCACATTTAATCTCTATTAATGCTTCTAAGGACAAAAACCCAACTCCCATTTAAGTCTTTAATAGGAGTTGAATCAGACCCAAAAAGTATTAATTTAAAAAGGCTGCTTCAAAACAAGGAAAAAGATAGTGAGAGGATGCTGTGTGGAATGATATTAGAATGCAGGGGAGACATGGGCTAGAAATTATTAGGATTTACTTATTAAGATTATTAAAATTCATCAGTGTATTACTTAATCCAAGCAGTAACCGTTTGTTTGAAAAGTGTGAATTGGGAGTGCTTTGTTCCAGGTGGGCCTTGAGTGGTTGATTAGAGGGAAGTCAGTGTTTGGTACTGCAGGCAAAGCATGCTGAAGAATCAGAGAGGGCAGTGCAGAACGGGGAAGAATATTGGCAGCATGTGACCTCCAGAAGAAGAAAGAGGAGAACCCATGTACCCCCAATGCAGATAGCGGTAAGAAATCGTTTTCAGGGTCTCTGCACAGGTATTACGGCGGAGAATGGTTTGGAAGAGTCATCTGAGAGAAGGGATCAGAAAGAGACCCCATCGACCGGAAGGCATGGGATGCACTGTCCTAGGGATGCGGATTCCACGACCATTACTCCCAAGAGGAGGAAACGGGTGGTGGTGGTCAGGGACTCCCTCTAAGGGGGACAGAGTCATCCATCTGCCGTCCAGACCAGGAAACTCTAAGTGTGCTGCTTGCCTGAAGCTAGAACTCAGGATGTGACGGAGTGTCTGCCGAGACTAATCAAGCCCTCAGACTGCTACCCCTTCCTACTTCTCCACGTGGGGACCAATGATACTGCTGAGAATGATTTTGAGCAGGTCACTGCAGACTATGTGGCTCTGGGAAGAAGGATAAAGGAGTTTGAGGTGCAATTCATGTTCTCGTCCGTTCTCTGTTGAATGAAAAGGCCCAGGTAGGTACCATCGAATTGTGGAGATAAATGGATGGTTGCACAGGTGGTGTCGGAGAGCGGGCTTTGTATTCTTCGACCACGGGATGTTGTTCCAGGAAGAAGGATTGCTAAGAAGAGATGGGATCCACCTAACGAGGAGAGGGAAGAGCAAAGAGCATCTTCGCAGGCAGGCTTGCTAACCTAGTGAGGAGGGCTTTAAACTAGGTTCACCGGGGGATGGAGATCTAAGCTCTGAGGTAAGTGGGGAAGTGGGATACTGGAAGGAAACACAAGGCAGAGGGTGCAGCAGGGGAGGCCTCCTGATTCATACTGAGAAACTAGGGCAATTGGCTAGTTATCTTAGGTGCCTGTACACGAATGCAAGAATCCTTGGAAACAAGCAGAAAGAATTGGAAGTCCTGGCACAATCAAGGAACTATGATATGATTGGAATAACAGAGACTTGGTGGGGTAACTCACATGACTGGAGCACTGTCATGGATGGGTATAAACTGTTCAGGAAGAACAGGTGGGGGAGAAAAGATGGAGGAGTTGCACTGTATGTAAGAGAGAAGTATGATTACTCAGAGCTCCAGTATGAAACTGGAGAAAACCTGTTGAGTCTTTGGGTTAAGTTTAGAGGCGAGAGCAACAAGGGTGATGTCGTGGTGGGAGTCTGCTATAGACCACCAGAATGGGAGGATGGGGCTTTCTTCAGACAACTGACAGAACTTTCCAGATCACAGGCCCTGGTTCTCATGGGGGACTTCAATCACCCTGACATCTGCTGGGAGAGCAATACAGCAGTGCACAGACAATCCAGGAAGTTTTTGGAGAGTGTTGGGGATAACTTCCTGGTGCAAGTGCTGGAGGAACCAACTAGGGGCCGTGCTCCTCTTGACCTGCTGCTCACAAACAGGAAAAATTGGTAGGGGAAGTAGAAATGGGTGACAACCTGGGTAGCAGTGACCATGAGATGGTCAAGTTCAGGATACTGACAAAAGGAAGAAAGGAGAGCAGCAGAATATGGACGCTGGACTTCAGAAAAGCAGACCTTGATCCCTCATGGAACTGACAGGCAGGATCCCCTGGGAGGCTAATATAACGGGGAAAGGAATCCAGGAGAGCTGGCTTTATTAAGGGCACAGGAACAAACCATCCGGATGTGCAGAAAGAATAGCAAATATGGCAGGCGACCAGCTTGCTCAACAGAGAAATCTTCAGCGAGCTTAAACACAAAAAAGGAAGCTTACAAGAAGTGGAAACTTGGACAGATAACTAGGGAGGAGTATAAAAATATTGCTCGCGCATGAAGGCGAAAGCACAATTGGAGTTGCAGCTAGCCAGGGATGTGAAGGGTAACAAGAAGGGTTTATACAGGTATGTTAGTAACAAGATGATCAGGGAAAGTGTGGGACCCTTAATGAATGGGGGAGGCAACCTAGTGACAGATGATGTGGAAAAAGCTGAAGTACTCAATGACTTTTGCCTCGGTCTTTACAGACAAGGTCAGCTCCCAGACTGCTGCACTGGACAGCACACTATGGGGAGGAGGTGAGCAGCCGTCAGTGGTGAAAGAACAGGGTAAGGACTATTTAGAAAAGCTGGACATGCACAAGTCCATGGAGCCAGATCTAATGCATCTGAGGGTGCTGAGGGAGTTGGCTGATGTGACTGCAGAGCCATTGGCCATTACCTTTGAAAACTCGTGGCGATCAGGGGAGGTCCCGGACAATTGGAAAAAGGCAAATATGGTGCTCATCTTTAAAAAAGGGAAGAAGGAAAATCCGGGAAACTACAGACCGATCAGCCTCACCTCAGTGCCTGGAAAAATCACAGAGCAAGTCCTCAAGGAATCCATTTTGAAGCACTTGGAGGAGAGGAAGGTGATCAGGAACCATCAACATGGATTCACCAAGGGCAAGTCATTCCTGACCAACCTGATTGCCTTCTATGATGAGATAACTGGCTCTGTGGATATGGGGAATGCGGTGGACATGATATACCTTGACTTAAGCATAGCTTTTGATACGGTCTCCCACAGTATTCCTGCCAGCAAGTTAAAGACGCATGGACTGGATGAATGGACTATATGGTGGATAGAAAGCTGGCTAGATCATCAGGCTCAACAGTTAGTGATCAATGGCTCAATGTCTAGTTGGAAGCCGGTATCAAGCGGAGTGCCCCAGGGATCAGTCCTCGGGCTGGTTTTGTTTAACATCTTCATTAATGATCTGGATGATGGGATGGTTTGCACCCTCAGCAAGTTCGCGGATGATGCTAAGCTGGGGGGAGAGATAAATACCCTGGAAGGTAGGGATAGTGTCCAGAGTGACCTAGACAAATTGGACGATTGGGACAGAAGAAATCTGATGACGTTCAACAAGGACAAGTGCAGAGTCCTCCACTTAGGACGGAAGAATCCCATGCACTGCTACAGGCTGGGGACTGACTGGCTAAGCAGCAGTTCTGCAGAAAAGGACCTGAGGATTAAAGTGGACAAGAAGCTGTATATCAGTCAACAGTGTGCCCTTGTTGCCAAGAAGGCTAACAGCATATTGGGCTGCACTAGTAGGAACATTGCCAGCAGATGAAGGGAAGTGATTATTCCCCTCTATTTGGCACTAGTGAGGCCACATCTGGAGTAGTGCATCCAGTTTTGGGGCCCCCACTACAGAAAGGATGTGGACAAATTGGAGAGAGTCCAGCGGATGGCAACGAAAATGATCACGGGACTGGGGCATATGACTTACGAGGAGAGGCAGAGGGAACTGGGCTTGTTTAGTCTGCAGAAGAGAAGAGTGAGGGGGGATTTGATTGCAGCCTTCAACTACCTGAAGGGGTGTTCCAAAAAGAGGATGGAGCTTGGCAGTTCTGAGTGGTGGCAGATGACAGAACAAGAAGCAATGATGTCAAGTTGCAGTGGGGGAGGTTTAGGTTGGATATTAGGAAACACTATTTCACTAGGAGGGTGGTGAAGCACTGAAATGGGTTGCCTAGGGAGGTGGTGGAATCTCCATCCTTAGAGGTTTATAAGGCCTGGCTTGACAAAGCCCTGGTTGGTCCTGCTTTGAGCAAGGGGTTGGACTAGATGACCTCCTGAGGTCTCTTCCAACCCTAATCTTCTATGATTCTATTAACAGACACTCAAGCAACAGAAACACTTCCAACCCACTTTCAACTTAATTTGTTTTCTTCCTGCATACTACATTCAAACTTAAACCACTCCCCCATCCCCCTCAAAACCCAGACCTGGTAAAGTTCCTTACTTTTGCCGCAAACATTTTAGCACCAAAGAATGACCACTTTCTGGCTACTGTGAGATAAATGCGCACACAATCTGCAGCACTGTGCCCCCGGAGAGCCATCCATCTAGTTGATAATCGCTGACGAAGCTGTCTGTTTGAAATGAAACTCATAGTGAGAATGTACGTTTGGATTTTGTTGTTAAAAAAAGAACTAGTAAAAACCCAATCAAAAACTTTTTGATTTTGTTAAAATAAGTATTTGATTTATGTGCTATAGGTCTGTCATATCTATCCGATATGCTGTACAGAAAACTCCAAACCAGTCATTAATATCATTTGCTTACAGCAAACCTTAGGTACCTTCTTGTTTCTGGAACACCATGATTAAATTTAAATTATCTAGGACGGTTCCCACCCCCCTTTTAAATAAAAAGTACTAGCAGCACAGGGTGCAAAAGTACAGCTCAGCTTCTGATATACATCTACAGGTACCCATGTGTGAAAGTAGAATTAAAAGGACATCTGAGATGAGATGTATAAGCTCCACACTGGAGAGCCAAGTGTTAACAAGCAACTCTAGTCCCACAAGGCCCCATCCAGCTGCACTAGCTGGGCATACTCAAAATGGAGGCAGAGCTCAAAAGGGAGCAGTTCTAGTCATCAGGGTGGACACAGGAAGGGGAGCAGTTATCTGCTGTTAGCTTCTGCAGAGAGGCCACAGGAGCTCCACACTGCCTGGACCAGACCCCACTGCTGAACTGCCAAATGCCCTGTGAAGACTCGGGATGTTCAGCTGGGACTGGAGTAAAACAGCCTCTGGATCACAGGCAGGGAGAACCCTGCCCCGTTGTGAGTGAATAAGCAGACCCTGTGGTGACTTTGGAGGGGTAAGAGTAGGAAGTGACCCAAGGAGCAGGCTTGGTTGTGTCCACCTTCAGGGCGCATACCCAACCCGCTGGTTGCAGGGCCCTGGATTGAAACCCAATGGAGCAGGGAGCGGCCTGGGTTCCCCTACGGCTGGCCCTGCAGACTCTTGCTGCTGGACGAAACAGCTGCAGACTGTCATCACTGGGCTATACTACCGAACCCCCTGACAATCCGCAACAGGAAATACAGAAACTTTTTACCAACAATTTTAAGTATTTTCAGGTACTATATCCTACTCTTCAGTCCCCAGCTATATTTTGGTTTTACAATAACATTTTCCTGTTTTTCAAATCTTTTTCTTTTCCTGTAGCTCTGTTTGCCATGAGCCATGGGAAAACAGTTGCTATAACATTAGCAGAAATTAGAAGAATACATTATTTTTGTTCAAAATATCTTAAATTATGAAATACCCAATGTTTGACTAGAACAGATAGAAATCCTGTAACGTTTACTCATATAAGTAGTTTGGTTGAGTTCAATGAGTCTGCCCGCTTGAGTAAGGACTACTCTTGGACCAGACTGTGGCACCCTTACTCAACTTTAGTAATACCTTAATAGACTTGTTCATTTCAATGGGATTATTGTCTGAGTAAAATAATATTCCAAGTGAGTAAGAGTGTCAGAATCAGGTCCTATGTGAGTAAAGGTTATAAGATCTTAAGTAATTTGTGTATTCTGAGAGTTGAGAGCATTTTGCTAAAATACATGATTAATAATCCTATTGTATATTTGGGTAACAAAGATTTGGAGGAAATGGGTTCTCCCTAACCCATTTGGTAAAAAGAATTTCAGTTTCATATATAGCTCTAGACAAAAATTTCTCATAAATGTATATCTAAATCTTCCAATATAACTGAAAAAGGCTTACTTCATCCCTAAACATAACAGAACCCTAAAAGTAAAAACGTTCACATCTTGTCTATCATAATACTTTCCCCCTCTCACCTTAACTGTTCTTCTGAACAGCCATGCCTATACCTCTTTGGGTAAAATCTCTCCACTACATGTTTCAATGTCTGATTGGACTTGGAGGGAGAAGTAACTTGCCCTGCTGGAGTTGAGAAAGGTCTTTCGAAGTCCCCAATCTCCACCTAGTGGAAAGGTCAGGAAAGAGAAGATCTTTCTTTGTACAGAGTCATTTTAGAAATTAAATACAGTAACTCCTCACTTAACGTGTAGTTATGTTCCTGGAAATTGCGACTTTAAGTGAAACGATGTTAAGCGAATCCAATTTCCCCATAAGAATTAATGTAAATGGGGGGGGGTTAGGTTCCAGGGAAATTTTTTTTTGCCAGACAAAAGGCATTATATACATTTTAAACAATTTTAAACAAGCAATTTAATACTAAAATCATCACTGCTGAGTATGAAGCTTGGTTGAGGTGGTGGAGTCAGAGAGTGGAAGAGGATGGATTGTCCGGCTGCTCCTCTTGCTGTTCTTGCAAGCACAGGCACAGCTATACATGACTTTGTCGGGGGCAGGAGGCTCAACCCTCGACCCATCCACTCCACCCCTTCCTCCAAACCCCCACCCCTTGACCTGCCTCTTCTCTCCCCCACCTTCCCCCCCTTTACTTCGCACACTGCGTTTCGCTCCTCCCTCCTCCCTCCCCTCCCTTCTGAACCTGACTGCCGCGGGCAGGAGGCAGGGGAGGGAGGGGGGAGGCACACTGAGTCCTCGCTCCTCCTCCCTCCCTGCTGCTGCTGTCCCTGGCAATCAGCTGGCTTGCAGTGTTCAGGAGGCAGGGGAGGGAGGGGGAGCCTGCGCGCCGAGTCCTCGCTCCTCCCTCCTGCCTCCTAAACGCCGCAAGCCAGCTGATTGCCGCGGGGGGAGGAGGGGGAAGGCACTGATCCGCGAGGTCTGCTGGCAGGTGGGAGGCGCTGGGAGGAGGGAGGGGTGTAGGGAGTCTGCCAGCTGTGGAGAAAGCAGGCAGCCAAACAACGTAATAGTGGAGCATTGCACAACTTTAAAAGAGCATGTTCCCTAATTGCTCAGCAACGTAGCAACAAAACAATGTTAATCGGGAAGACTTTAAGTGAGGAGTTACTGTACCTTTTATGCATTGTCTTGTTGATTAGCATACTGTAAAACTTAAAATGTTTTGTCCATTAAAGTATATTTTCACTGATATAAAAATAGCGTAAGTTATATTTCACTTCTAATTACGTTAAATTCACCAGGCAAAATTAGTTAGCACAAATCAAGTTTAAATTACAAAAGTAAAAAACATTGTATAGAGTTTTCTTGCATTTCACAGTTATTTCATATACAGGGACAAATCTTCAGCTGGTGTAAATTGACAAATTCTAATTAAGCCAATCCAGAAAGTACCGTATATACTCGTTCATTAGCCCATTCATTGATAAGCCGACCCCCGAAGATGGTTAGGTAAAAATAGCAAAAACTGTATGACCCTTTCATAAGCCGACCCTATATTTCAGGGTAAGCTGCTAGCGGGCCTGGACCTTTTGTTTACCTGAAGCGTTCACAGGCATGGAGTCCCTCAGCTCCCAGTGTCCACGGTTTGCCGTTCCCAGCCAATGGGAGCTGCGGGAAGCGGCCCGCCACTTCCCGCAGCTCCCATTGGCTGGGAACGGTGAACTGCAACCACAGGGAGCTGAGGGGCTCCGTGCCTGTGAACGCTCCAGGTAAACAAAACAACAATGTATTAGATATTCAATTCAATGATTCCATAGAGTTTAAAATCATCAAATTTTGGTGTAGACCCATTTATAAGCCGACCCCCGCTCTTTGATGTGTCACTTTTTTACCAAAAAGATTCGGCTTATGAACGAGTATATATGGTAACTCTCAAACTTTCTTTATGTGATAATCTCTATGTTTTTCTTCCTTATGAAAATAAATCTTATACAGACGTATATCGATTGAAACATCTGTAGGCTGTATTATTATGGTATATATAATTTTCAGAAGTTATTCATGGCACAGTGAATGGGGAGAACTGTTCAAGACTCCCTGTTACAAAATCAAATGGCTATGCTAGGTTTAATTAATTAGGGCAAGATCGTGGAAGGTGCTGTGAACCTCCAGCCTTAACACTGATGTCAATAGGCGTAGAAAGTGGTCAGCAGTGGCCCGTTAATGTACAAGTTGACTGTTACCATAAACTCATAGATTACCTGAGCTAAAAGAGCTGCCATTTCCAGTGCCAGTTCTTTGTTGACAGGGAAAAGTCCATTTACTATCTGATCATTTGTCTGATACATTAACAGCAGCTTTTCCCTGTCTGTCTCCCCACGGACTTGAACTGAGAAATAAAGCCTACAAAAGAAGAAAGAAAAGTTATTTAAAAATGAAAATAGGGGTATTAGACCCTGGGTATTAGTAATGAGAGCTATGACCTTGCACCTCTGGGCCACTAGTTTGAAGTCAGCTCTGACCATAAATTGTTACCACCTGATGGCTTACATTGACTCATGTGAAATGAGTTGGTGATATCAATCCAGTTCCTAATGGATAGGTGTTTCTATCACAAATGGTAGCCTCAGCAGCTAGGACAAAGAATGAATGTGCTAGAGACTTATTAACACTTCAGCTCTGAAAGTAACCTGTCCAGAGCAGAGTTGAGGCACAGAGAAAGGGCAGCACTTGGAAGCTTTTACTGCCACTGTACTAAATCTGTGGACAAATGGAGAAAATCAACCTCTAGAATTGTCACTCTAAACCATTTTACTAGCTATACATTCACTACTTCTAAAAGGTGGAAAAAATGACCCTTTAGTATCTTGTCATTTTAAAATTTTTGCTCCAGTTAAGCCCATTGCTCATTTCCATAGAACAGGGAGAGCACAGGAGTAAAATCATGGAATTCTATAATGCAATTTGAAGGCTAGTTACTCTGCTGTTCAAACTGATTACTTAACACATGCCCTTAGTTTTACATTTTAAAAAAAGCATCACATCATTGCACACATATATCTTATTTTTAAGTGAATGATAAGAAATCAAACTAAAAAGTTTAAACATGAATAGAATTTAAATGCCAGTTTGAAAATAATTGAAGATACAAATACCCACCAAAAGATCTGCACCTCATTGAATCTAAATGAATAAAGTTTAATGATTTCACAATTAAGCATTGATTTGTATTTTGTTTTCATGAAATGCAACACCACTTGACAATTGAGGAATCATAGACCTTCCAAGTACATAATAATGCAAATTAGTACAGTGGTTTTTCACCTCTGTAGATCTAGGGTCTTTAATTTGGTAGTGTCAGCCTAGTCCCCATGTATCCAAAACTCAAGTTCCAGCAAAGTTTGGCACAATTAGCAACTGATGCTCAGGAGAGACCAAGGACTGAGCAAAAGGGGCATTGCAGGTCAAGACAAGTGCTCCTCAATCTCATAAGCTTCACCTACAAATTAAAAAATTAAATACTGGTACATAACATAATCAGTTCCATTTTACTGGATGTAGATTGTAGACACAATTGGACATTACAGTTTTCCAAGCTAAACAGAGTAAGAGAAAACAACTTTTGATGGAAACTACTGTGTGCTGACCTTTTTACTACTAAACTATGAAATATCAACCTGTGGCTGTTGCTTATTATGCAAATAATGTTCAACTCACTATTATCTCATCCTTCTCCTACAGATGTATCCCTAAGACTTCTACTTTTAGAGATCCCATTAATTGGTAGCCTGCTCTTACTCTCTTCTTGTTAGGTTCATGCTATATGTTTAAAATTCCATGCATACTGGATCTGCGTACTCCTAGAGCCTTATTCTATACCTGTGCAGGTGGAACCCACACAAAAGACAAGCAGACCAGCTGAACCTCAATAAATGGGATCTTGCCAAGTGTAAGATGCTTGGAAGGAGTGTTCATCAAGGGCAAGATGGCCTGGTGGAGGATGTGGGAAGGAGCCACAGCCTCTAAGCAGGGTCATGAGATGGGGTGTCCAATGAACCAGCAAATTGACTAAGGAAAACAAACCAGGATTTGCCTGACTAGCTTACTCTGTACTTCCCAACTTGCTAAATTTAAGAAAAACAAAAATCTAAGGTTTATATGAAGGTTTTCAAAATATTGATACTAGTGAAGTTAATTTATTTAACAAAGGTTGCAGTCTCTTTCTCTTTTAACATTTTGGAGTAAGCTTTGATTCAGCTAATACCTTTCTAGATAATAAACACCATATAAATTAAAGAAAATTCCTAGGACAAAGTAATGGAATTATGCTCAGTTTATATACCTGTTTTTATATGTAAGACGCACAGTTCTTGTGCCTTCACATTTCCCAGGATGCTGTTCTTTGGAGGCCTGCTCCCATTTAGAGATAATGTCACAGATCTAAAAGGAAAATGAATATGTGGAACTGTCAGTTCTGTAGTTTCTTGCCAAAACAGCATCTTTGAAGGAAACCATCTGTTTATTATGAAAGAATTTCAATTATTGTAACTCAGAAAAATCACGTAGCTTTAATTTTTAAACTTGTGAAAAGTACCTGTACAGGCACTTTTTAGCTGAGGATTTAGCGGTCAGATTTTGTTGTTGTTATTCGCTTATCCTACCAGACAGACCTTGGTTTTGGAATCTGGCCATACAATGTTTATACAGAAAGGAAAGGTATATAATTTAGCAGGAGCCAACACATATGTAATTATCCAAAACTAGTTGTTTTATAATTAATCAAACTAATGACTTTTATAAAGAGGATAATTAAACAACTATACTGCATGCTGTGGATGGTTCCGTTTCTAACAAGTGTTTTGTGCAAGTTGGAGACTCGCTTGGTCCCTTGTTCCCAGACCAAAGGACGAGTGTGTTGCAATGGCAGCACCCTAGTCCATTCAGATTAGATGGGAAGAAACTATTTAGTAACCCCCTTGGAAAGACTCAGCAGAAATGTTAACAGAATCCAAAATCTCACGTTAATAGAAAACAAAATATGAGAATAAGTAAACTGTTTAATAGATTTTTTTTTCCTTCCATGTCATGATTTTTTGTTTTGGTTTTGGGGTTTTTTTGGTAGGAAAGAGGAATCGTCCATGGCCCTATTTATCTCCGATTGCATCATGATGACCTTTCTTCCAGCCATAGAGGGCTGGATGCAGAGCCCCCTGAAGCCAGTTAATACTTCTCTGAACACTGCAGAAGGCTGTAACAGGCCTGCCTGATGGTATTACCCGGCATTCCTTACTCCCCAGGGCTAAGGGAGCTGCTTCAACAGCAGTCCCAGCCCCACTATTTGCTTTGCGACAACGACGATGTAACGTAGTAAACCATCAATTATGGTGTGTCTTCCCAACCTTTGCTGCAAATACCTTAATCCTGAGTTGTGTGGATAACTACATCCCTTCAGAATCCATAGAAATAACATTACACTGAGCACTGACAATCTACTGAACTGAACCTAAACCTTTTCCTCCTTGTATTGGATAGGAAACCCTCTGACATTCCTTCCAGATCTCTGTCAGCCCCTTTCCTTGATCCTCCAATACATCCTTCACTTGAGCAACATATTAGAAGAGCTGTTTGTATTTTCATATTTTAGGAGATGGGTTTATATTTCTAAATTTGTAGTAAATCTGATGTTAAGACAGGTACCAGATTGCCAGCATTGGACACTGAAGTCTTCTAGCCACAGGACTTGCAAAGTACAAGATATGGTAGTTCAATCTTCGTGTCACAGCCCTCATCTGGAGACTTCTATTCTAGTCTACTCCACCTCTCCAGCTCTGAGAGCTCTTCAGGATTACTGAGTATTCAGACCTTTGTTGTTCAGCCACAGGAGTTGGACTGAGAACACCAACTAAAACCACTGAATGAGCATTAGACTGTAATCACTTTTAGTCACTAATAACAGACCTCATGTAAACTAGTGTCCTAGAGGTGAAAAGTTCCTTATCCCATCATCAATTCCCTAAGTCATTCTAGTCTGCCAGGCAATGCTTTTAAATGTATTCCACTGAATGAATTTCAGAGTTAAAAATTAGAGTTTGTTTTCATCTTTCCTTTGATGTATGTCAAATGAGGAAAAGCAAAAAGCATTTAATGAGGAAATAATTTTCCCTTACATTGTTTGTTTGAAACGGCCTCTGTAAAATTAAGATATTTTTGTTGTTTAATATGTGCAGCTCATTAAAGAGTTTTGTTTACCTTGATGTTTCCTTGAAGACAGTGCTCTATATCCTTGCCAGAAGGATCATCAGTAAATAATGCAAATCCTGACTGGACTGGTTTTCTCATTCCTGTGTCCTGGTTAAGGGTGTTCAGAAATTCTTCCACTGTGGTGGAGGCATCAAATCCAACAACCTGAACAGAGGAAAACGAAACACTTTAGTTACAAAAACTCTCAAAAATATTAAATGTAACATTTTGAAGAAGGACAAGACACTTTCTAGAACATACATGGAAAGAAAGTGCCCTGTTCCATCCTCCTTGGATAGCTTATTGTCATTACAACTTGATAAATTCCACTACAGGTTAGATAAAAATTGAGTCAGGATTTAAACTTGTAAATTCTGGAAAAAAAGAAGACAGATTGGTGGTCTTTCTTCTACCCTATTGAGCAAATTTTATGTCAAAAACTTTGCTTACCTGTTACAAGTCATTGCATTTTGTTTACCAAATCAAAGACAATTATACATAGCATCTCAGACTGTTATTAAACTAATATATTATTTTTCTTTTTTTGTTTTCCAGCCCAAACTTAATCTCTAGATAAATGCATTTACAGTTTTTTTTTAATTTACTAAGCTATAGATTTGAATTAATCTAAATGTTTGATTTAAAAAGGCAATTTGATATGTTCCTCTGTGAGGAAAAATATGATGAGATATACTATAACAAAAAAAATTATGACAGGGTGGCTCAGCAGGTAAGATTATAGATAACAACCTTGCATGACATACAATTTAACAAGAGGCTTGATTAGATTATACTGTATGTCTGAAATACCATACAAAATGTATTTCAGGAGCAGTGATATATAATATATATAGTAATTGTCCAAAGAATATCTTTTCCCTCCCATGTCTACTGGTGTAAATATTTATCAAGTTTCCTGTTCTGTCTTTGGTACTAAAGAATTTTAGTAACGGGTGGCTAATTGTCTCTACTCAGATACTTGTCTCTGACACTTCCCTCAACTTTATGTTTGTGCTAAAGGACAGGGGTATCTACCAGGCTCTGCACACAAAAGAAACCACACCACTTTTATTAGTAACAAAATGTCTTAGAAAAACTGGATCATGGAGTCCGACAGACTGTAATGGAAACTAGGAGCCTAAATACCTATGGGGATCTGAGCCCAATTAACTAACCAATTATAGTGACATTTAAGACTCTTTACTGGTTTTATTTCATATCACTTGGGAGCATGTCTTTTCAAACCAATATATAAGCATCATGGATGGTTAAATTCTTTTTGATCTCAAGCATTTCTCTTTGAAACTTTAAGGTGATGCCTTAATGGAGATCCAAGTATATACATATATTGGATATATATTGAATACTTTTTAAAAGTTTATAAAAATGTTTTGAAAGCAGAGTTTTTCTTCATACCAGGAAATAAAAATGATATTCAGTGCATAACTACATAATTTTAAAGTTATTTACATGCCATAATTCACAGAAAGGATACTAGATCCAATACTGATCCTATACTGAAGTTAATGGGAGTTCTACTGTGTCACAGGGTAACGTGACCCCTGTAAGGGGCCTCATCTGTCTTCCAGAGATGGGAAGGAGTTAGCCTGGTCTGTGGCTACTAAGGGATTAATGATGGTAACTGAGACATGAGGATCAGCTGAAAGGGTTCATGAAATTGATGACTGTCACCTGAGGAGGGTGTGGTTCAGGAGGAGAGAGCTATTAGGAATAGGCAATACTGTGGTTTAAAAGAGGGGAGGAGGTAGGCAAATTGTAGTCTGTGGTAGTGGTGGGAGTTTAGAAGAGAAAGATGGGCTGTAGGAGAAGGAAATACTCAGGGCATTAGATTGGCCCCAAGAGACTATGGAGCATATTCTGCCTGTAATAAATGCAGGTATCCTCTGTTAATGATGATCAGAGTTACACATGTGCCTCATGACCTTCAATGAGCTACCTGCCTTCCAAGGTGCTCAGTTGGAGGGAATACCTCTAACACCTTGCTCTCTTCTCCAGACTGCTCCATTCATGTGGTTAAACAAGAAAAAATAAGTAGATACTACTTAGGCAATAATGGGTTTTTAATTTTTTTAAAGATGTTTTGCTCAAAACTTTTTCTTTTCCTGAAACACTGATCAAATCTGATAATTACTTTGCCCATTCCATTGCCAACCACCAGCAAGGAGAAATTCAAGCCATATTTACTTTAATGCTCATAGTTCTCCCTCCTTCATCTTGGCTATCACACATAACCACTTCACAAGTGTGCTAATAAAATCAGATTGGGCAAGTTAAATATCATGCTTATGAGCCCTACCTGGTATATACCATTCATGAAATGAACTGGAATACTGAATGGCAACGAGTGGTGGTAGGGATTTCTTAGAAGGGTTGAAAGGATTTCCATCCTTGATGGCCTTGCTTCTCGGTCTCCATTCTGCTGGGTTCTCTCAACACATCGCTGACAGTAAATTGCATATTTCCCAAATTCAGTTCTGTGACAAAAAGAGAAACAGGGCATGGCTCATGAATTGCTCCACTATGTGCTAAGCTGTGAGCAAACCCACTGAAAGATCCAAATGGAAGGAGAACTCTGAGGTTTCCTTGCAATGTTTCCAACAGATTTTTCCATCAAAGGTGAGAATATAAAGGGTGTTAATCCACTGAAAATAATAGTTTTGTCAGGAATGAATTTGCCTCAGAACGTTTTGGATAACAGCTATATTGTGCTTTTCATGCTTTTACATTGTGTGTTCAGAATACTGTAGTGCAATTTTCAAAACAAAAGACAAATTTTCCAAGTGATGCACACAAGTTATGTGTACAAATTATACTTTTGTAGCATTTGTCCACAAATATGTCATAAAGTTGATTTTAAAATGTATCCTAGAAGTTTCATCAGTGGGACTTGTACAGCTAGTAATACGTAGCACACCTGGAATCGGCATTCTTCTTTAAGTGAAGTTTGAGGAGCCAAAGGAATGGGTGTTGAGGAAGGAATAGTCCAACACAGAGAGCTAACAGCTGCAAACCCTGGAAAAAAGAAAAAAAAACACTATTTTGGGCATCTTACAAAGTAAAATAACTTCCTGCTGTGATCACTGGTCAACAGTGCAGCTCATTGTGCAAAATGCTGAATAAAATGACAGACAATTGTATATTGGAAGGAAAAGCTCAAAACTACAGGTAAAAAGCTTAAATGAATTGGGATATTACCTCATTGGAAGCCCAAGATGTCTTTATCTCTATTTCCATGTTTTGCCCTTCCTGAAACTTTTTTTGGTTCAGTTTATATAAAATTACATACAAAAAACTGCATTAAAAGAAAACTAAGGTTGCAAAGTCAATCACTAAAATGTTGGGGAATACCTGAGTCAAGGTTCCCTGTGCCACCTTAATTCAGCTCCCCTGTGAGTATGCATTCTAGATAGTCTTTAATTACATCCCTTTTCCCCCACAGGACCCCTGCCTCATTCAGTGCACAGGATGAACAATGCTCACTGAATGAGCAGCTATTCAACATTTTTTTTATCCTCATTGTTCAATGTGTAGATCCAAGACTTATTTATTGCATGCTATTCAAACCTACTCTGAATACAGATTATTAATTTCCTCATGGGCTTTTTTATGGAGCTCACCACTTCAGCACTGATTTACAAATATGAATGAATTTATTTTCTCAACACCCTTGTGAGGTAAGGTGATATTATTATCCCTATTTTACATATGGGGAACTAGTGCACAGAGACATTAATGTTTAAAGTGTAAAATAATTTTGGTGCCCACTTTGAGATGTCTATAACCTGACTTATTTTTTTCAGAGAATGTAGTGTTTTATTTGTTCAGCTTTCACTGACTGCAGGGGCAGTTATGAGGGTCCAGCACTTCTGCAGACCAGCGTGTCTCAAGTGGGGCACCCAGAAATGAAGAACTACATAGTTAATGAAACATTTGGTTTAAATAACATGTCCTGCATCAAATAGGAATTAAATCCATTTAAGGTGGCATTCAATTCCCTAAACCACAAAACCATTCCATCTCTTGCTGCAGTCCCCTCCCTCATTCACTACACAGTCTCCAACATCTGCAACAAATGAAGCAGGGATCCTACAGACAGCAGTCTCATTCACTACATATCTTGATGCATTCCCAGATCACTAGTCATACTGGGCACTGAATAAGGCTTGACTACTGTGGAAAAAATAGTTTGTGACTATGTGATTGAAGACTATATATGCATACATACAAGGGGGCCGAATTACAGTTGCACTGAGAGTGAAAGGAAGACAGCCTCCCTGCTCTCAGATCCTGTGCATAGCATCACAGCTATCCATGGGTGGTGGAAGGAGCAACTGCAAGTCATGTTCAGCTCCTGCATGCCCACTACAGATGGAATCTTCAGAGAATTTAGCTGCCAAACTCTAACAAGTCTCTACTGAGCATGTGCAAACAAAATTTTAGAGACTCGTAATTTAACTAGATTTGGGGGAAAAGTCACAGCCCCAACACCAAGGCAACCAAATAAATTTCAAGTCCTTGCTCCAAAGTGTGCAGGCATTAGAGCATCTCAACAAAGCATTGCACGAATTTTTTAACTTGGGTAAAACAACATATTTGTCCTTGACCTCATTCTGAGAAACTGCTGAACATTTTTATTGAATATTTCCCACAATAAATCAGCCTGAGGCAAACACCTCATGTTGAAAATTTCAGCCCAAGCGGTTAAAGATGGCCAAGTTATAAGCAACTGAAAATAGGGACTTATAATGGAAAATGTCAGGAAACCTCAACTATAGATCTACCTATAATACATTTCCCCCCCAGATTTCATTTGCTGATGCTATCCTCCTATCCACACTCCTCTGGCCCAGGACAGAGGCTGAGGATGAACTATGTAGCAGCTTCACACCTTGCCTGAAGGTTAAGTGGGAATGTAATTATTTTATCCCTCTAAGCATTTGCAGAGTTTCTTTCTCAAAGCCCATTTAGGGCATGATGCAACTTCCATTTAGTTAATGGAAAAATTAATGGACTTCAATGGGAGATGGATCAGACTTTTATTTGGGAGGGATAGTGACATGAAAGTGTTTGAGAGAAAAAAACGAATCTTCCCGTAATGATCTGGGACCTCAAAACATTCCCTCAGCCCATTATTTTTCTTTATTTATTATTTTTATTTTATGAAAGCACTTTAATGTACTTTTAAAACCATTATGGAAGATTATAACAACGTTTTTTTCATCTATAAAGAAAGGCCCTATCAATGAATGGTACAAGAGTGTCAAAAAAGAGAAAGGTTAAATTAAAACCATCAACTGCAGTATGTGTCAACTTAATAATTTTCCAAATATGAACTCAGGTACTGAATAAAATAAAATATACATCTATATCTGTATATACCACTTAGACTATAATCCCTTTTTCCCCTCTCAGTTTAATTTTTTTCCTACTTACAAATTTGAAGAAAAATATAGTTCTGGTAATAAAGCAGAGTGAAGAAACACAATTAGGTGCTGCATATACATTATTTGGTATGCAGTATGTGTACAAGATTGTGTGGGAGGCTGTAAGGCCAGGCACTGGAAAGAAGATACTTGTCTTGAAAACAGGCATATTAAAGTGCATGGCCAAATATGGGGAATGAATTGCCCCCCTCAAGCACATTCTAAATACAAATGTTCTGTGTGAGTTAGGGGCTGAATCTGGAATTAACTCAGGAAGAAAGACAGGCTCTCAAGGAAGCATGCAGCAGCTGAGAGGAGAACCACAGAGGTCTATGTGTTATACCTTACTTTAGACTTTAGCTGAGGTAAACCCACTTGCATTTGTGTTCAGCCCTTAAAAGAGATGGGGATGTTCTCTACACTTATTCTTCTGATTTACAATAAAGCACAGCACAAAGATGCAAATTTTAGCTAAGCATACAGATTTCTTTGCTGTACTCAATGGTCTGTCAAAGCTGTTCATTGCTCATGTGAAGGACATTCCATTAACAGAAGTTACTTATACCTGTATTGGTCCTGCCTGGTTCTGTGGATGTCGTCGTCTTGTCTGTTTAATGAGCTGGCAGCAGATCTCATTTTGAAGCTCTGGATGTGTGAGGCAGATCTGCAAAGCACTCTGGGCCAAAGATACATGGTAATCAATGGCAGGAGAGTCAACTGCAGCATTTATAAACAACTGGCAGGTCTGGATATAAAATAATAATATATAAGTTTATATATCAACCTCTACCTAACCCCTTCACAGAGGTGCTTCATAACAAAAATGCAATAATATTTAAAGCATCATGCATTAAATTAATTAAAATGTTAAAAACAAATAAGGTGCTATCCTTGAAAAAATATGAGGAAAGGGGTGGGGTTCTCTACACGGCCAGATTTAAGATAAAAATACCTCTGAACAGTCTATTTTCAAATGCTTTTTTAAAAGTGAGGAGGGATAAAATGAGGCAGATTTCCGCAGAGAGTGAATTCTACTCACTAGGAACTATGACAGCAAAAACACAATCACCTACTGAGACATGATGAGGTGATGTCAGGCAAGTTTTCAGAAGGTTCTGAATACAACCAGGGCCTATATACATTGTTCAGGACTTTGATTCTGAGCTTGCCCTTTTGGGTTTCAATCTTCTACTACTGTAAAGGCAGTCAGTATAAAAACAAAGAGTGGGCACAACACAATCACGGCTGGTCAGTCTTGTGAGCAGTTGCAGTGTTGCATGCCATGGCAAGGTGCTGAAACAAGAGCAACAAACTTTAAAGGCCTCATGCAACAAACTACGAATTGACCAGAACATCAGGATTTTTTGTTTCTTGAGTTGTATTTTTTCTACATTGGGAAAGTTTTCAATGTGGGAAGGGGAGAGGAAACAAAGAGGGGAGCTATTAGGTGGCACAATGGGTTAGTGCAATAGTTCTTTAGCTCACGAATCCCAAGTTAAAATCTGGGCTCAAGTCCCATGAGTTTGATGGTCTCATTCTGTCTCCACTTGTTCACATCACAAAAGCAGCATAATATTTTGCACTACTGGTAGTCTCTGCTCAAGCAAACTCCACTTCTGGAATAGCTAGGAGCTTCCATAAAGCAACGGCAATGATGTCCTAGAAAGTTTGCATAACACCTGCCCCAGAAAGGTGGGTTCCAGTTGGTCTACATATTTAGTCCCTTGGTTACATGATCACTAAATCCACTTATACATTTTAAACATTAATCTTTAAGGAATTATTTTAATAACCAAGATAGAAGGGAAACAAACTATCAACAGATTAGATTCCTTCTATCTTGAGATATTTAGATATATTTGACTAATTTTGATTAGCAGCAGAATAACTGAAAATGAACCCAAATGTCTCTCTTTTGATTGAAACATTAGTTCTAAATCAAGTTGGGAATTAAATTTAGAATCTTCAACACTGAGTTCTTTATAATGACAGTGTCACGTAAGTCATTCCTTTCTAGCAAAATAACTACTTCCTGTGATAAACGTTCAGATTTGCCAAATATAATTCAGAATGTCATTTTTCAAATACATGTGTTTATTTGTGCTGAGGAAAGTTCATTCCCTTTTAAACTTTCGTGCTGGTGGGATGAGCGAAATAAAATGGACGTTTTTCTTTAAGACCCTCCTGACATTTCAAACAAACAAGCTGGATATGCCAGTGACAGGGACTGAACAGATGGAATGTATAGAATTCCTTTCTACATCTAGCCAAAAACTATCCCATATGACTTCTCAAGACAGTTTTTACTGGAAGGAACTTGGTCTTGGCAGAATTAATAATGTTAGGATAAGGTCCATGGAGAAAGGGCATTCATCCATGAAACTTGCTTTCTAATTCTTAATATATCCCTCAGTGTGCAAAGACATGGCAGAAAAGTACTTTTTCTCTGTAACAATCATTAGCATATAGTCCGTAGCAATCTTTAGCTGCGAAAAACACATTTTTACCTATCCAACTTGAGGAGTGAAATCCAGGGGAGTTTTGCCATTAACTTCAATGGGGCTGGGTTTTTACTCAAGGACTCTGTTCTGCTACCACCTGTGCTCAAACACTGGGGTCTACCTGCAGGCAACAGGATCAAGACCTATCTCTTGAATTCACTTGTTAGAGCTGCATCTTTGCAGAAGGGCAGTTGCTGTGTACTCTTTGTGGGTGAAAGTAACTTAAAGGACTTACCGGTACGCCGGAGTCCTGAGCTGGGGCGTAGCCTCAACTAGAAGAGGCATGGCCTCAACCGGAAGAGACAGGCCCTTTAAATACCCGGGCCCTTTAAATCACCCCTGGAGCTACCAGCTGCAGAGGCGGCTGGGAGCCCTGGGGCTCAGGGGCGATTTAAAGGGCTCGGGGCTCCAGTCGCCACTACTGCAGCAGAGCCCCTGGCCCTTTAAATCACTGCCGGAGCCCTGCCGCCGCTACCCCAAGGCTTCGGCAGCTGGGCTCGGGAGGCGATTTAAAGGGTCCGGGGCTCCGGCCACTACAGGGAGCCCCGGGCACTTTAAATTGCCAGCCTGGGGAAGCCGGTCCAGTCCGGCATGGCGTACTGGCTCTTTCACCTCTGACTATTCTTAATAATATGATATAATTTTTTAGGTCTAAATATTATGAAGAATCTTACTCTGTAAGTCTTCACATACATTTTATTTTACTATATATTATTATTAAAACACACATGTACTTTTCATTTGTTCACTAAACTCAAGAAGGAAAACAGGCTCAGCTTAGATATATGTATATGAAAGTCTTGATCATTTCTTTTTTATTTATAAAAGAAAAAGGACAATAGAAACTTTCCCTCCTAAGTCAGCAGTTTGAATTCAGCCAAGGTCCAACATGAATGACAATTGTTACCATATGATTAGAGTTAGTTCAAAAATTAGGGGGAAAAATGTGCAGAAATGATGGTTTGGGGTTTATTTGTTTTTTTGCATTTTTTCCCATCAGAAATTGTAAAATGTCTTCAATCTCTAGACCTGGTTGAAAAACATGAAAAAAGCCACAACAATTTAAATTATTTTTTGTAGTTGTTGTTTGTTTAAAATTTACTTGAAAAAACAAATTTCAGAAAATTTCAACCAGCTCTCTATCTGATGGCTGTTTCGTAGTCCTTGAATTTGATTATCTTAGTCTCAGGCCAAAAATCCACTATCCTCCTGGGTGTTAACTGGCAATTTTACTGATAATCTCAGTTAAAGCCATAAGTTAAACAGGCCTGGAGACTGAACTGCTCTCTCAACTCTAGAGATGTTCTCTTCAGATTAGGGGGTGAGGCTGTGTGGAGAGGCTTCAACTAGCACTGTCCATGCCTTATCTGTTCTGAAGATAAAGACATATCTTTTCTTTCCAGGCTGTGATGGGATGTACCAACCCCATAGTGGACCAGAAGGGATTAATGAGAGTCTGTGGGCTCAATAAACTCCACCCTGCTACACCTGCAGTAGGTGTCAATCCTGGAGGGAAGAGTTAAAAGGGCTGAACCCAACTCAGCTAGGGGCTGACCAAAAAGGAGAGCAGATTGTTGGCTATTACTCAGCGAGAGAAGCCTGGCTGGAGTGAGGTTGCTGAGTTGGACTGCTGGCAGACAGCACCTCCCTGAAGGAAGGTAGGTGGGCCTGCAACAGGCACCCCAAAGCAGTGGTGAGGGAAAGCTAGAAAAGTGAGTCTACCCAGGATTCTCCGTGGTGGTGAAAGAGCCTGTAGGGAGCAGAGGCTGTCTGCCAGGAGAGTAGAGAAAGCTCTTCTGCAGCTAGGGTGACCAGACAGCAAATGTGAAAAATTGGGACAGGGGGTGGAGGGTAATAGGAGCCTATATAAGAAAAATACCCAAAAATCAGGACTGTCCCTATAAAATTGAGACATCTGGTCACCCTATCTGCAGCAGAACCAGCTGGGTGGCAGAAAGTGCTAAGAAGCTCTGCCATGAGACTGTGGAAGAAGCTTAAAGAGAGAGATGCTGATACTCTGTGAGTCTGGGAAATGTCTGTGGGAAAGATCTGAGAGGGTAAGGTAAGAACTAGTCCAGCGAAGGAGCAAGGAAACTGTGTAGACAGGTTTCACTGCTTATTAAAGGGTCCCTGGACTGGAACCCAGTGAAGTGGGAGGGTTTAGGTTCCCCTACTGGCCCAATGAGGAGCATGGAGTAAAAACCCCCTGGCAAGGGGTAAGGACTGTTGAAACCCCTGATACCTGAGATAAGGACTACTGATTCTGGAGTTGGACTGAATATGAGGTTAATGGACTATTCTTTGTTGGATTCTTGGCTCACCCCAGAAGGGGTGGCTAGGGTTGCCAATTTTGGTTGGATGTTTCATCACATGACACAATCTTTAATTAAAGATTAATCTTTAAAGTCTCCAGGAGACTTCAGGACAATCCTGAAAAGTTTGCAACCGTAGAGGTGGCATTATATGTGACCTGGCTGGAGGGCCAAGTTCCAAGAATCCTAACATCACAGCTGTCAGTGGAGGAGAGCCTGCTACACCACACAGAGCCACAAGGGGATGTGCTAGTTGGTGAGTCACACTCACACACAGGCCTGTTAATAGAACACCTTTAGTGAGCAAAAAAGTATCTCTCTCACACAGAAAAAAACAAAAACATTTACCAGGATTTTACCTTAAATAATTTAATTGCTTCAGTTTGCAGGGCCTCTGATGGCAGTGTTGTAAGAGGGGAAGCAATTCCTTCTTTGCTGTGACAAAGAGTAGGGTGTCTCCAAATTTGAGAGGCTGAACAGATAATACATGGTCACTGCTTGCAAGGAATCATTTAAGATAATGACTTTACATAACATCTTTCATCCAAAAGGAACCCAACATATTTTATAAACTCTTAGTAACTGACTTTACATACAGGAATAATTTTGGCCACCAATAAAGTGCAGCCACTTCTGGGGTGAATCACAGCAACACATAAAAATGCATAGGAACACTTTTAATAGTAAAAGAAGAGTCTCTCATTTGTTTGAAATTTCAGGGAAACTTAAATAGGCAGAATCGAATTACCCATGTTGGAAGAGATCTGGGGGGGGGGGGGAAGTCTTGGTATTTTTAATAACTGCAGGTGTCATCAGACCTAGCCGTTGCATCTCACCTGGAAAAACATTGCTTCCACTAGCACAGTACTCCCTAACACCTTGCTAGATATTGACTCAGCAGGAAAACAAACTCATCTGTCCTTATGACTGAATAATAATCACTACTTTTTCAGCAAAATATGTATTTGGTTTCCATTCTGACCCTCCAAACACCTGGTGCAATGTATTAGTTGTTGAAAGGGCCTTCCCTATTTATTTTCCCAGGTAGCCATGTTTATGGCTTTCAAATTTTGACAGGTATGGGGAATGATATCACCATTCAATGCATCAAACTATTTCCTGCAGAGGTTGAGTTTCTCCCTAGAAATCTCCCATTCAAGTATTGAACTACCTCAAATCTGATTAGTTTGAGATCACTGTTTGAAGTGGTATGCTCCGTTGTGTGTCTTTCTCTAATCAAAACAGTACATTCAAGGTAGGCAAGTCTAGTACAACTCCTGTTCACTTGGCTCATTGTTTCCACGGTTCATACCCCAATGATAAGTTATTTTATTTTAGAAAAGTCTATACCACGAGGGTCTGCTTAGAAGAGTTTCAGAAGTTGTATTTCTGGTTCAAGAAGCTCAACAAGACCAACTGCCAGTATAGTTCTGAACACCAGAATCTAGCCACTAGGGAATGTGATTTAACTTGCCTGGACTAGTAGGGCACAAGAACTCAAGCCTCTTCTTACACTCAGGATATGCTAGCGACTAAATAAATGAAAAACTATGCTACTGTGACATACTATGGACAAGAGAACAGTGGGGACATACTGTAGAGGACTCAGATAGAACATCACCACTTTCCTTGCTGATTGCCTTAGGGCAGCACACACGTTCTCCTTTTGCTTGATAAGACTCTGCTAAAAGCTATTTTTTTTAGGCTTTAACTTGTTAAGTGTAGACACCCAACATACATTCTCACTCGTGTTGTCTAATATCAGCAAGTTTAGGGCCTGATCCTGCAAATGCTAACTCAAATGAACTAATCCTTATTTTCACACATAGTCCCATTGATTTAAATGGAACTACTCACAAGGATAAGGTCTGCAGATCAATCTCAGAGTTTGTAACTGCAGATGCCCCAGCTAAGAACATTCTTCTGCAGACTTTAGAGCAGTGGTGGGCAACCTGTGGCCCATGGGCTGCATGCAGCCCGTCAGGGTAATCTGTTGGCGGGCCATGAGACAGATTATTTACATTGACCATCTGCAAGCACGGCCACCCGCAGCTCCTAGTGGCAGCGGTTCGCTGTTCCCGGCCAATGGGACCTGCAGGAAGCAGCGGCCAGCCCACGCCACTTCCCACAGCTCCCATTGGCCGGGAATGGAGAACCACAGCCACTGGGAGCTGTGGGAAGCCATGCCTGCAGACGGTCAATGTAAACAAACTGTCTCGCGGCCCACCAGTGGATTACCCTGATAGGCCATATGCGGCCCGCAGGCCGTAGGTTGCCCACCACTGCTTTAGAGACTGAGTGTCTACAGCTGAGGAGCTAGAGATATTTAAATAAATTAAAAACTCAATTTCCATTTCCAAGTACAACAATGTTTTGGCCATAAAGAACAAGATGTAGTTCTGAATTTGGGCAGACAGACACATATCATAAAGCTTCAGCTCATTTTTGACTCTTCATGGGAGGTTATTGTGTAACTTGCTCATGCTTAATCCTGCTGCAGCAGCACCGTGTCGGGGCAAATGGCTATTTCTCCAAAATCTATGTCTACCCCAGTCTAGTGCAGGAGCGGGTTTATTTTGGCAAGGTGAAATTTCTGCCTTGAGTACTCAAAGTTCTTGCTTGTTGGCAAGAAGAGAAGTGACTCAACAGTCCTTTGTTTAATAACACCTACTTCTTTTATGGCACTTTCAATCAGTAGATATCAAAGCACTTTACAAAGGAAGTCAGTATCATTATTGCCATTTTAGAAATGGGGAAGCAGAAGCACCGAGCGGGGAAGTGACTGGCCCAAGGTCACCCAGCAGGACAGTGGCAGAGCCAGGAATAGAATCTAGGTCTCCTGTGCTTCCCTTTCTCCCTATATGATGCCTCAGAAGAGCCTCACATTTATTTTAAGTCTCATAAAGGAAACAGGGATAAAACCTACAAGCACCATGCCAAGCAACATGAGGATGGAATGGGTACTGTTGGTATGATGTTCAAGGGCTGAAATAGCCCTCTTTGTAGGATGCAAGTTTGCGCCTGCTGCACCACTTCTGTTTAGCAGAATTATCATGCTATTGTCTGTGTCAAGACTAAAACTTTAATGACTTCAGTGAACCATAGTGTTTATGTAATGTAATTCTGACTGGCAGTACTGGAGCCAGGTTTTCAGCACTGGTGGAGGGGAAGGATAGGTCATTGGTGGGGCCACTTTCAGTTATACCTATTGGCTTGAAAATGTGCCACACGTTCACCTAAAGGCTGCTGCAGAGGCACTGCCTTCCTATTGTCTCCACCACTTCCAAGAGAAAGGGTGCTAGTACTAAATCATCTATAGAGTTGTAGCCCTGGTTTGCATTTCCAAGGCCTTGTGTGTTTAGATCCTCCTGTAAACAAACAAGTAGCACTTCTTACTGGGTCAAGAGATCTCTGAAAGATTTGCAGCCCTTTGACCCTGCAGGCAGCACAGGTAGTCTAAACCAACCATCTCTACTAGTCATCTAGATAGCAGTGTCCTAACTCATGATCAACCAATAAAAATAACCCCATCAGTAGCACATTATAGAAATGTCAAGAACTTAAAGTACATTAAAATGGATGGAAAGTTCTAAGGGGTCTTGGCCATTTTTGTGGTTAATTCATATTAAAATTGGAAGACAAAGGGCCAAAAAAGCCTACTATGGAGCTCTTGCTTCTCCGTGAATAAAGTATTTTGAACGTCTATTAATGTCTAAGGTCTTTTCTACTGAAATCTAATGACTAAACATTTACTGTTCATGAAAAACATGTTCTGAATTAACAAACTGACTATATCAAAACACAAGCATTAAAAGCACTGAAAGCTCTGGCTACAACTATAACTACACTTTTGATATGTACAAAAAAGAGTGACAAATTTGGGACAAATACACTCAGAATATAGTTGATCAGATAAGTATTAAGATTATGTGGAACCAGAAATAAACTTACTGTGCTCCCCTTCCACATTTAACAGTTTGCAAACAAGCTGTTCAAATTCTGATCCAACATTTACATTGGTGCTCCCAGCAGCCACAGTCAAGTGATAAAGCCAAGTGTCCTACAAGACAAAAACAAACAGAACCCAATCATCATTCCAAGCAGATTTTTGAGAGTTTAAAATATTACATGTTATTATTGAAATTTTCCAAAACAAAGAACTTCAAAAATATTCATTTTCAAAAATTCTACAGATGAATTTGGCACTCAGGAACGATATCAATGGCTTCATGCACACAGGTTCTCATGAAAGCTCAGCCAAAACGTCTTAATCCTGACTTGCAGCAAGCTTTCTAGTCTACATATAGGTGTCTTTTGAGCAGAAAGTGCACTCAAGCCAGATGTGATGAATGTTCAGTAGAGACTAGGAAGAGGGCACACACCTAATCTTTTTCACATGTAACTAAGACAGAATTTAAATGACTGAAAGCTGAATTGCAGTGCACTAACTCACTAAACCACTGAGTCATCTTATAAGAAAGCTTTTCCCCCACCTCAGAGTAGTGCTATACCCTCTTGTGAGGGCCCAACGATTTCCCCTTGTTTTACTTCCCTATCCCTGATCAAGGCCCTATATTACAACCACCATTCATTTTAGCCAAGGAAAGCAGAACTGAGTCAGAGATCATTGAGAGATGCAAAGTATTCCCTCCTCTCCTCTCTAAGAGGCAAATATGATGTCTTTGTATTAATTATTGCCCTTTCCACCTGGGGAATAAGATCAGGAATCAAAACAAGGTCTACCATACTGTTAAAACTTTTATTTTATAATGTTCTGAAATAACCTCTCTCATATTATTCCTGTTAGTCTTCCCCTTAGTGTACAATAATTACCATTACTGCAGAAAATGGGCAGTAAACTGGATAGGAGTCCCCATGGGAAAATCTACTGATATTTTCCAGATACCTTAAATGGGGTCAGTTAATTATAGTGATCACTCAAACTCTGATAAGTATTTGTAAAAGTGTGACCATTTGTCTGTTACATCAGACCACCTTCTGGATGGTCTAGCAGAAAAGCCCTTTATCTCTGACTGTCCATATCTTACTCACTATAGAAAATGTTCATATCACAATACCATAGTTATAGCTGTCTTATTGAAACTTAAGAGACAGGATACATTTACTACCTTTTCATGTTTGGATCCTATAAGAAGATAGGTAGGTCCTTGTTCTTTAGGATGGATAACAATGGTATAATGTGTTGATAATAGACTGCGACCACTGGCCTCATAATCTTCATCTGAATCACACGACCTGTCAACTTCTTCAACTTTAGCCTCCCAAAGCTTGATTTGACCCAGAGGAAACTAAAAGTAAATATAAGAAATAGTCAGGGAGCAAATACGTATCTTGGATAACATCAGTTTTACAGTTCTTGATCTACAAACGAAGAAAAACTGATAAACTAGCATCAACATGTTTTGAATGTTTGACATTGGGAAAGTCCATAACATTATATTCTTTTAATGTTACTAAGAACTGTAGGGTAAGCCACCTTCCCAGTTTACAATCCCGGAAGAGAGAAAGTGTGGTCTTGTCATTAAAGCACAGTCCTAGAAGTGAGATGACTTCAGTTCCATGCCCACCTCTGCTTTTTATTTCTGCAGGATATATTGTTCTTGATAGCTGCACATAGAATGTGCAATCTATCTGACACAATAGATCTTGATTGTGGGAGAAGATGCAACCCTTGAGATATCTCCGGCCCAATCCATTTGAGGATTCTCAAGCTCAAGACCAGGATGTTGAATTTAAACTTAGGGCATGTTAGATGTACAGTGCTGCACTGGTGAAGCTGCACTGATGCAGCTCAGTAGCTGCAGCACATCTGGTGAAGATGCTCTTGTGTCGACGGGAAAGCTCTCTCCCATCGGCATAATAAAACCACCTCCGCAAGCGGCAAAAGCTCTCCCGCCGACATAGTGCTTTCCACACCGGCGTTTATGTGGTGTAACTTATGTCATTTAGGGGGGTGGTTTATTCAGAGCCCAAGCAACATAAATTCTGTCAACATAAACTGTGGTGTAGACATAGCCTTAATCTAGTATTTGATGGGGCATCACTGTGGCAACTGGAGCATCACTATTGCTGCCATTGGATCCTTTTCAGTGTCTCCAGTTTAATTCTCAGGTATAGTGGATTGCACTATTTAAGCCTGGAGGTTACAAATGCATATATGACTATGGCCAAGTCCTCCTCTGTCAGGATGGATCTAGTCTCTCAGTCAGCCGTAGGTGGAAGAAGCAGTTTTTCATAGGTGTAAGTATATGGACATCCACTATCAATGAGAATCCTGAAGAACACAAATACTATACACCATTTTCACAATTAGCAGGTGGGTTTCTGCCCTCTATCGAGGATGATAATATAGTGCTGGCTAGTTTCTTGAAAGATCTCCCTTTCCCTACCTTTGTCCTGCCAAGAGTTAGCATCAGCTGGACGCCTTTTAATATGATGCTGATCTCCTGGAGATACTGGGATAGCTAATAGATGGCGCTGTTTGATGGGAAGGTGAAGACAATCTGGGTATCATTTGTGTACTGCTGTTTATCAAGGCTGTGGTGTCTTAAGACCATATATTGAATATGATGGGTGAGGGGAATGAGGCTTGAGGAACTTTCACAGATTAGGGATTTGGTGTCTGAGGAGCATCTTCCCATCACTCTGAGCTCAGTCTGAGAGAAAGTATAGGAACCATTTCAGTGTGCTGCCACATACACTAGCTAAGAAACTAAGGCTACGTCCTCACTACGGGGGGGGGGAGGAGTCAATTTAAGATACGCAAATTCAGCTATGTGAATAGCGTAGCTGAATTCGACGTATCCGAGCCGACTTACCCCGCTGTGAGGACGTCGGCAAATCGACCTCCGCGGCTCCCCCGTTGACGGCGCTTACTCCTACCTGCACTGGTGGAGTACAAGCGTCGATTCGGGGATCGATTGTCGTGTCCCGATGAGACGCGATAATTCGATCCCCGAGAGATCAATTTCTACCCGCCGATTCAGGCGGGTAGTGAAGACGTAGCCTGAGATAAGCCAGCACAACTTCGTGATCTATGGTGTCCAACACTGTGGAGAGATCCAGCAAAAAGAGAAGGGATATTTGTCCATGACCAAGAGCAGGTTGTGCACAAGAGCAATCAGCACCATATTTATGGCACATTATTGGGTGGGAATGTTTTTTAAATATCACCAGAGACCAGGTGTAGTTGATGCTGACTCTTTGCCAGCTTCTCAATAATCTTGTTAAGAAATTGGAGATTAGATACTAGGAAGTAGCTGGCAAGTTTGGTTGCATCAAGAATTGTCTTCTTAGATACTGATTGGAAAATGAGTGTTTTAAACCTGGGTGGTAAGCTGCCCCCGTTGAAGAAGGCATTGGCTGTTAGTGAAGGATGCAGATTTCTTGGTTCTTCTTCACTAACCAGAATGGACATGGGTCAAAGATACATGTGCTGGCTTGACTTTCCTGTAGTGCTTCTTAATTTCTTGCTTTATGAACAGGCCAAATTCTGAGAAAGGGGCTGTTGAATCCTAAGGTTCAGAGATGCCACCTCAGTTCCAAGAAACCATTGCTATGACGTACTTGTGCTAAATAGTATTTTTATTAAACCTAAGTTAGGTTTACAAGAAGCTGTGTTGACAGATGATTTCAGTTAGTGTAATCCTTCTCCATTGTTCAACACATGGTTTTCAAAATAATAATACTATTTTGAATCCTTTTAACCAAATGGACTCCATTAATGTAACATATACAGCAGTTTACATTACCGGATGCCTCACAGGCTCTTTATTTCTATACACACATTCCATTGTAATATAAACTTATGTTTTCAGTTAGCAACTCCTCGAATATTGAAAAATAAATCAGTTTTGTAAAACTGCATATGCAGTATTTTTAAAGCACATTCTGCTTGTAAAAGCTGCACTTCCTCCACATAACCATCTAATAAAATAATTGTTCATTTTGGTTTAAAAAACTGCAGTAAAACTTATCCATATGTTAGACAACTATTTATGATGAGCCAGCTAACTGCCTAGATATTTCTAATGGGCCTGCTAACAAAGAATATTTTTCAAAGATGAGAACTTGAAAATTCTTGTACTTTAAACATACAGATTTCTTACTATAATTGAGGTGAAAACCAATTTGTCATCAAATCTCAGTCAACATTTATATTGAAAATGTAAACATACTTTTTTCTTAGCAGCTTCTCTGTAAAATGAGTTAGAAGTTAATATTCTGAAATGAAAGTGTTACTGGATTTTGGAACATTACAGAACTGGTATACTTTCAAAGAGTAATATTAAATAAACAAAAATCCTGAAGTATGGCTTATTACTACTTGTTACAATGTACAGTACCATAAATAAGCACTATTTTACTAGTTTAAATTTTCCACTTGCCTTCAATGACATTACTCACACTGCAAAGTTACTCATATGCCTTAGGGTATGTCTACACTATGAAATTAGGTCGAATTTATAGAAGCCGGTTTTATAGAAATCGGTTGTATACAGCCGATTGTGTGTGTCCCCACATAAAATGCTCTAAGTGCATTAAGTCGGCGGACCGCGTCCACAGTACCGAGGCTAGCGTCGACTTCTGGAGCGTTGCACTATGGATAGCTATCCCACAGTTCCCGCAGTCTCCGCCGCCCATTGGAATTCTGGGTTGAGATCCCAATGCCTGAATGATGCAAAACAGTGTTGCGGGGGGTTCTGGGTACATGTCGTCAGGCCCCTCCCCCTCCGTCAGAGCAACGGCAGACAATCGATTCGTGCTTTTTTACCTGGGTTACCTGTGCAGACAACATACCACGCCAAGCATGGAGCCCATTCAGCTCAGCTCAGCGTCACCATATGTCATCTGGGTGCCGGCAGACGTGGTACTGCATTGCTACACAGCAGCAGCTAATTGCTTTTTTGGCAGTAGATGGTGCAGTATGACTGGTAGCCATCGTCGGCGATCTGGGTGCTGGCAGACGTGGGGCTGCATTGCTACACAGCAGCAGCCCCTTGCCTTTTGGTAGAAGATGGTATATTACGACTGGTATCCATCGTCGTCGTGCTGCCTTCCCAATGACGATGATGGCTATCAGTCGTAGTATGCTATTTTCTGCCAAGCGCCCAGTATTTTCTGCCAAGCACCCAGAAGATGCCGAGGGCTATCAGTCATGCTGCATCGTCGTCTGCCAGCTTAAGATGTAAAAAATAGATTTGTTCTGTATTCATTTGCTCCCCCCCACCTCCGTGAAATCAACGGCCTGCTAAACCCAGGGTTTTGAGTTCAATCTTTGGGGGGGCCATTCTGTGTGACAGTTGTTTGTGTTTCTCCCTGATGAACAGCCACCTTTGTTGATTTTAATTCCCTGTACCTGTACGCCATGTCGTCACTCGCCCCTCCCTCCCTCCGTCTGTCAGATACCAGTTTTGCGCTTTTTTTCAGACCAGACGCCAGAGCACTGGGATCATGGAGCCCGCTCAGATCACCGC